>NC_041050.1:273762-368158 GCF_900634775.1 Gouania willdenowi
GAACATTTTCAGTGACAGGTTGATCCAGGGTTGTTATGTTTAGTTCCAGGTTATTTCACAGTAACAGAACCAGGTCTGACTCTCTATGACTGTTTAGTATTGATCACAGTGACAGCCTGGGGGAACAAACTGTTTTTATGGCGTACAGTGATCTGTAGCGACTGCCAGAGGGGAGGAGTTTAAACAGATTGTGTGCAGGGTGGGAGGAGTCTGCAGTGATGCTACCTTCCCGTTTCTTGACCCTGGACAGGTATAAGTCTTGGATGGAGGGCAGATCAACACCAATGATCTTTTCTGTTTCCTGATTACCTGTTGTAGTCTGTGTTTGTCTAGTTTGGTTGTAGATCTAAACCAGACAGTGATGGAGGTGAGTAAGTAAGTAAGTAAGTGATTCTGAATTTCTATCAGAATTCTCTGAGTTTATATCAAACCTAGTCCTCAGTTCTGATAAAATACTGATAGTAGGAGATTTTAATATCCATGTGGACAAAGATAGTGATAGCCTGAGCTCAGCCTTTATGTCCCTAATAGACTCAGTTGGCTTTTTTCAAACTATTAATGAAGCTACTCATCGTTTAAATCATACTCTTGATCTTGTTCTAACATATGGCCTTGATATTAATGAACTAAAAGTCTACCCTGAAAATCCTCTGCTATCAGATCACTTTTTAATATCTTTTAACATTATCCTAGAGGATCTCGCACTGTGCAATAAAATAGTTAGGAGTAGAAATCTGTCCAATAGTGCTGTGGCTAAATTTAAAGAGGCCATTCCTGCTGCCTTAAACTCAGTGCACCATCCAATAAATAACTATGATATTAATTATAACCCCTCTCAACTGGATCTGCTTGTCGATAGCTCTGCTAGTCTACTAAAATCCACCTTGGACTCAATTGCCCCATTGAGGGAAAAAACTATTAAACGTCAGAGGAAAGCTCCGTGGTTTAGCTCTGAAACTCACACACTCAAACAAACAACCCGTAAATTAGAGAGAATGTGGCGCTCCAATAAAACAGAGGAGTCACGAATACTTTGGCAAGAAAGCCATAGTAAATACATGACAGCCTTACGACATAGTCCATCTACATACTACTCCTCACTAATTGAAGAAAATAAAAATAATCCGAGGTACCTTTTCAGCACTGTAGCCAGGCTAACACAAAGTCAGAGCTCTATTGAGCCCATGATTCCTCTAGCCCTCAGCTGTGAGGACTTTATGACATTTTTTAACCATAAAATTCATAAGATTAGAGATAAAATTAGCCACTCCCTGCCTTCACCTGGGCCTGCTGTACCATTAAATGTAAATAGGCCTAACCTAAACTGTTTCACACATATAGGACTTCAGGAACTTAACTCTATTATTTCATCCTCCAAACCATCGACCTGCCTTTCAGATCCGATCCCAACTAAGCTGTATAAAGAAGTTGTTCCCCTGGTCTGCCCATCTTTGTTGGAGACAATAAATATATCCCTATCAATAGGCTACGTGCCACAGTCCTTTAAAGTAGCTGTAATCAAACCCCTTCTCAAAAAACTTACTCTTGATTCCAGCACTTTAGCAAACTACAGGCCTATATCTAATCTTCCTTTTATTTCAAAGATTCTTGAGAAAGTTGTGGCGGCTCAGCTCTGTGAATTTCTTCAAAACAACAGCCTGTTCGAGGACTTCCAGTCAGGTTTTAGAGCTCAACACAGCACAGAGACTGCTTTAGTTAAAGTAACTAATGATCTACTCTGGGCTTCAGATGAAGGACGACTCTCAGTGCTGGTTTTATTAGATCTTAGTGCAGCTTTTGACACTATAGATCACTATATTCTACTAGAGAGATTAGAGAAATTACTTGGAATCACAGGGACTGCCCTAAACTGGTTTAAGTCCTACCTATCTGATAGGTACCAGTTTGTACACGTGAATAATAAGTCTTCTGTGTACACTAAAGTAAGCTACGGGGTTCCTCAGGGCTCTGTGCTAGGTCCAATCCTCTTCTGTATCTATATGATCCCCCTTGGTAATGTTATGAGAAAATACTCTGTTAACTTCCACTGCTATGCTGATGATACCCAACTGTATGTATCAATGAAGCCAGGTGAGACAAATCAGCTATCTAAACTTGAGGCCTGTCTAAAGGACATTAGGGCCTGGATGGACCAAAATGTTCTTCTTCTTAACTCAGACAAGACTGAGGTCATTGTACTGGGCCCGCGACACCTTAGAGAAACCTATGCTAGCCTAACTGCCCTAGATGGCATTACTCTGGCACGAAGCACAACTGTTAGAAACCTTGGGGTTCTATTTGATCAGGATTTATCCTTCAACTCTCACATAAAACAAACTTCAAGAACTGCCTTCTTTCATCTCCGTAACATTGCTAAAATCAGACCTATCCTGTCTCAGGGCGACGCCGAAAAACTAGTCCATGCTTTTGTTACCTCTAGACTGGATTATTGTAATTCTCTTTTAGCAGGCTGCCCGAGCAAGTCGCTTAAGACACTTCAGCTGGTTCAAAATGCTGCAGCACGTGTACTGACTAAAACTAGGAGAAGAGATCACATTACTCCTGTATTAGCCTCTCTGCATTGGCTTCCCATAAAATATAGAATAGAATTCAAGATTCTTCTTCTCACTTATAAAGCCCTAAATGGACAGGCACCAGTCTATCTCAAGGAGCTTGTAGTGCCATACAATCCCCCCAGAACACTACGCTCTCAAAATGCTGGACTACTCGTTGTTCCATTCGTCTCTAAAAGTAGTATAGGAGGAATTCTGGCATGCTCGGTTGGAGAGAGGTTGGAGAGGGCGTTAAGAGAGAGGTCATTTAGGTTAGAGAGGGACCGGAGAGGGTCCCATTCCTCTTTCAAACACTCCCTCTATGTCTGCTTCTTCCCTTGTGTGTTTGCTCCTGTTCTCCTTCTGGCTTTTGTCTTGCAGGTCCGTGGGATCCTCAGTGTGGAGTTACAGAGTCTCAACAACTCTGTCTCCACCCTTTCCTCTGCACACACCCAACACAGCATAACGTGGATGGCTGTTCATCATAGGAATGGGATCCACACAAGGTTCCTGCTGCTTAACAGAAGGTTTTCCTTGCCGCCATGATGAATTCATGTTGGGTGTGGGATACATTTGTATGTGTATATACGTATATATGCATATGTGTGTATCCATAAAATGAAGAGTCCGTCCTTAAGACTGCTCTACTGTAAAGTGTCTTGAGATACCATTGGTTATGATTTGGAGCTATACAAATAAAGATTGATTGATTGATTGATTGACATGGGACGGTCAGGGTGCAACAAGATCTTCAATAGTATTGAACAAAACCTTGGGGTTTCTCTTATTTTGCAAAACAAGATTAGTAAAATAAGCAGAGCGGGCATGCTTTATTAATTCATTTAGCTCCATTATCTTTTCGTTTAAATAGAGTCTGTGCACCTCTAGTTTAGTGGTTTTCTACAACTGTTCCACTTTCCAGCAGCTTCTCCTAAAGCTAAAAATAGCTTCATTCATCCACGGACAAGGTTTCTTATTAGAGCCTGGAGTATTTTTAGCTGGTGCTACTGTGTCCAAAACAGACAAACAATGGCTATTAAAGTTTGTCATAAAAGTGTCAACATCATCACAACTAGTAAATGTAGTTGGATCGAAAGAGGCAGAAAATCCACTGATTGCTGCTTCATTAAGAATGAGTCTCTGCTTGTTCACATTAGAAATAGTCTGTACCAGTGTGATTGACAGATTAAATATGATACAGCAATGGTCGCTTATTTGTTAATCTTCAATACCTAGATGATCAATCATTAAACCAAAAGAAATGACCAAATCTAAAGTGTGACCTTTAGTGTGTGTTGGACCTGACACATGTTGTACAAAGTGAAAAGAGTCCATTAGAGACATCAGCTCAGCTGCCATAGGACAGGAGGAATTATCAACATGTAGATTAAAATCACCAAGGATTAATACACAGTTTAACAATAGATGACATAAACTCAGAGAATTCATCTAGGAACAAACGAGCAGGACCAGGAGGTCAGTAGATTAAAACAGTAAAAAGAGTGTTCATTTCCAACCTTACACATCTGGAGCTCGAAGGAGTTGAACGTGTTCATGTCCAACAGTCTGCAGCTGAAAGCGTCTCTGTATACGAGCGCTAATCCTCCTCCACGACGTGTAAGCCGTGGAGTTCCAAACACGGAGCAGTCCGTAGGGCACAGCTCATTAAGATGAACGTAGTCATCTTCCCGTTGCCATGTCTCCGTAATGAACATCAGATCCAATCCGCGGGACATAAAAAGGTCCTTCAGGAGGTGAGATTTGTTAGCTAGTGATCTAGCATTCTGCAAGCCGAGGCGTAGAGTCACTTCCTCGTCGGCCTGTGGAGAGCTGCTGCGCAGCGGACAAAGCCACCCGTGATCCACACCCCGATGCCGGTGACGGCATCTGCGGAGCGGCGCTTCGAGCGGCAGGTGACGCAAGCCGGAGAACAGACGCACTGGAGCCACGGGTTGAATCCATCGTAATCCATATGTTAACTGGCATCCAGGATCAGTCCCAGGGTTTGACCTCCAGAACGCCTTTATCCTCAACAGGACTCCACCACGTTTACCCCGTTTTTTGGCACGCTTCCTCCGGAGGACAGGTGAGCGCAGTAGGAAGTCAGGTACTGACGCCAAGTGAGGAGGAAGTCTGGATGTTTGATCCTTAGAGTTGAAGCCCAGACATACATCATGTGAACGATTAAGAAGAATAAGTTCCTGACGGTCGTAAACTATCAGCGCAATGATGTTTTTGCACAGAAAACCAATCAGTGCGGCTACAAACAAAAGTTCAAGCAGAGCGGGCAGACGGCAGCCGGTACATGCTGGCGCCATCTTGTTCGCCTAGGTGACCAGAACAGACTGAATGATGGAGGTGTAGAACATGATCAGCAGCTCCTGGAGCAGGTTGAACTTCCTCAGCTGTTACAGGAAGTACTTCCTCAGCTGTTACAGGAAGTACTTCCTCTGCTGTGCCTTTTTCCTGGTTGTGTCTATGTGGGAGGTCCACTTCAGGTCCTGTGAGATTGTGGATCCCAGGAACCTGAAAGAGTCCACGGTAGCTACTGTGCTGTTCAGAATGGTAAGGGGGGGAGTGGGGGGGGGATTTCTGCTGAAGTCCACTGTCATCTCCACAGTCTTGAAGGGTCAGTTCCAGATGTTTCTGACTGCACCAGAGATCCAGCTGTTCTACCTCCGTCTGAAGGCAGACTCGTCCCCATCCTGGATGAGACCGATGACGGTGGTGTCGTCTGCAAACTTCAGGAGTTTCACAGAGGGGTCCCCTGAGGTGCAGTCATTGGTGTAGAGGGAGAATAGCAGTGGGGAGAGAACACACCCCTGGGGGGCACCAGTGCTGAGTGACCGGGTGCTGGATGTGATGTTTCCCAGCCTTACTTGCTGCTTCCTGTCAGACAGGAAGTTGGTGATCCACTGACAGGTGGAGGCCGGCACTGTGAGCTGGGTGAGTTTCTGGTGAAGGATGTCCAGGATGATGGTGTTGAACGCAGAGCTGAAATCCACAAACAGGATCCTAGCGTAGGTCCCTGGGGAGTCGAGGTGGTGCAGGATGTAGTTCAGTCCCATGTTGACTGCATCCTCTACTGACCTGTTTACCCGATAGGCAAACTGTAGGGGGTCCAGCAGGGGTCCTGTGATGTCCTTCAGGTGGCTCAGTACCAGCCTCTCAAAGGACTTCATGACTACGGACGTCAGAGCAATGGGTCGATAGTCATTAAGTCCTGTGATGGCAGGTTTCTTTGGGACTGAGATGATGCTGGAGCTTTTGAAGCAGAAGGTACTTCACACAGCTCCAGTGATGTGTTGAAGATCCATGTGAAGATGTGGACCAGCTGCTCAGCACAGACTCTCAGACAGGAGGGAGATACTCCATCTGGTCCTGGAGCCTTTTTGATCTTTTGTTTCTTGAATAGCTGTCACACATCTCTGTCAATGATCTTCAGGGCAGGTGGGGGGTCAGAGGGTGAGGGAGGGAGGGGGGGAGTGGTGGGGGGGGGCAGGAAGGGCAGAGTCCAGGTGATGGGCTGATGCTAATGAGCTGGGGGGTGGGTGTGAAAACCTGCAGTAGAAGCTATTCAGGTCTTCAGCCACGCAGGCCTTTCCACACTTCTGAAGGATCTCTGTCTGAGAAGCTTTGTTTTAGCTTCTCAGTGTAGCACCTCTTGGCTACTCTGATCTCCTTAGACAGTATGTTCCTGGTCTGCTTAAACAGGTCCCAGTCCCCACTCCTGTAGGCTTCCTCCTTAGCCTGACTCAGCATCCTAAGTTGAGGTGTGAACCAGGGTTTGTTGTTGTATGTGCAGAAGGTCCTGGTCTGCACACACATGTCCTCACAGAAGCTGATGTAAGATGTTACAGTGTCGGTAGGTCTGATGCAGCTTCAAAAACCCTCCAATCAGTGCAGTCAAAGCAGTCCTGTAACTCCTCCTCCTCTGTCCACCTCTTTACAGTCCTTACTTTGTTTCTAACCCTATTTTATCAGTAAAGACGTTAATGAAGTCATCACACACACACACACACACACACACACACGTACGTTATCATAAGTCAGTGTGTCCTACAGGAGAGGAGAGGAGCAGAGGAGGAGGAGGAGGATTTCTCAGGACACAAAGATGGAACTCGTACCAAACTATGAAACTTGGTAAGTTTTATATGACAAAAAAACATTTGAAACTAAAACATAGTGTACATTATTTAACTCAAACATTCAATCATCTCCATCACGTTTATATTGGAAAAAATATTTTTTTAATTATTACAGTCATCAGAGGCCCCTCCTCCTCCTCCTCCTCCTCCTTCTTCTTCTTCTGCACAAACAATCTCTATTTCTTGCTCAAAGCTTGCATTCCATCTGTAGAAACCGGACAATCGTCCTAAAGGTGGCGCTACAACAAACAAACCAAATGTGCTTCAGATTTATAACTTTCACCAAAATGTAGCACACTTAGAAATCTTTTACATTAAACCTACAGTAAATTATGTATTCATCAACCTTTCTGTTTTAGCTCCTCCCACAGCTGCTGTGGTGCTCACAGGTGATTGGTTAGTGAACCAGTGAAACAATAGGTGATCATTATTAGCTCAGAGACTTAGAGGATGTTTGTTGGTGTTAAAGGTTGTGAGTTCAAGCCTCAGCTCATCCAATATAAACAATTTTGCCTAAAATTTGCTGGCCCCGCCCATTGCTGCACAGCAGCTGTAATTATTCTCATTTTTGATGTGAAGGAGTTCTTCCTTATAAGTCATGTTTACTTATGAATATGTGTTACTGCGTTACGATGAATCTGTAACTAATAATCAGACGCTATATCTTCAAACTCATTAGATTGAGGAGCTCAGAGTAGAGCAGCTGCTCCTCAAAGTTTAGGGGAGAAGTTGAGGTTATGATCCCTACTGTGATTATTAATATTAATATTACTCTGTAAATGTTTAGTTTGATCTGATCAATACTTTAGATATAGATAATATAGTGAGGGGGTGTGTCCTTATTGTTCTTCCAATATGTCTGTAACTCCATCACATATAAAGGTAAATATGGTATAGTAATAAGCTCCACCTACAGAAATAGATCTGCTATACATCCTATCTGGTGGACATGTCAGCTCCTCTAAATAGTCACTAAGTCAGTGTGTGTTTGGGTCTGGAACATGTTTGGGTCTTCAGTAAACTACTTAGCATATGTCTTAGTTTTTCACAGTAACATAAAAAATATCCAACATTTGTTTCATAATTACAGAACAATTGGTGAAAATTTCAGAATTGTTTTAGACCACAGAGCATGGGATGTCCTGAACATCTTCTCTGTGTCACATGATCTCCTTCTCTCTGGTTCTTCAGCACCAAGCCGTCAGTGGATGAGATCCAGATGTGGTCCCAGTCCTTTGAGAAGCTCATGAAGAACCCGGCGGGTCGCAATGTGTTCCGGGAGTTTCTACGGACAGAGTACAGTGAGGAGAACATGATGTTCTGGTTGGCGTGTGAAGACCTGAAACAGGAAGTGAATAAAAGTGCAGTGGAGGATAAAGTTCAGTCCATCTATGAGGAATACATCGCCATATTATCCCCTAGAGAGGTGAGAACACCAGAGACAGATCTAAACATGTTTGATCTCAGCTCAGAGATGATCCTCTCTCTCTCTCTGTGTTTTGTTCTCATCATCTCCAGGTGAGTCTAGACGCTCATGTCCATGAGGTAATCAACCTGAGGATGGAGGACCCTGCTGCGCACACGTTTGATGACGCTCAGCTCCAGATCTACACGCTGATGCACAGAGACTCGTATCCACGCTTCCTCTGCTCTAACATCTATAGGTCACTGCTGCACACAGCTCCACAGTCCTAAACCACACAGCTGTGGCCTGTGGGAACCAAACACAAACGTTTCAGCCTTTCTTTCCACATGTGATCATTTTCCTCTCTTTTCTCTCTTCTTTTATACACATCAATATATTTACACACACACACACACACACACACACTAGGGTTGCCTACCCAGGCTCTGCTGCTGCTGACTGTTGTGACCTCTGAGCTCACCACTGATTGGCTGATCTTTGAAAGGATCCTCAGTGAAAAAAATAACATTTATTTAAATATTCATAGAAAAAAAAAGGTTTAAAGGCGCAGTCTGCAACTCTCAAATCTCTCCCTCCTCGCTGCTCTTGTCCTGCCTCCGAACTTTCCAAAGTCCCTCCCTCTGAGGAGCTAACAAGCTAATGTTAGTCTGACAGCAACATCACAGTAATATAACATGCTATGTTAAAAGCATATTACTGCAGTGCTTCTCTCTCTGTGCACACACCTCAGCAGCAGCAGCAACACGGAGCCTGTTTTTTTTTCCACACAAACTACTAGTTTGATGTAAAGCTGTCCTTACATAGTGACAGCTTTAGCAAATATGACAAAATGTTCCTCTTATAAGAGTTGCAGACTGCACCTTTAATATTGAATAAAGAGGAAAAGAGATGACATCACACCCAGTGCATCATGGGAAACATGGTCTGTGGAGGCGGAGACTCCAGATGTTTATAAAATGAATCACAGCTTTTATCTTTGTACTCTTGCTGTTATTTATTTTATAATGTGTTAAAACGATGACTTTAATTGTAAATAATTTAAACAAAACAGGCTTTTTTTTTGTATAATTTTTTGTATCTTTTCTTATTCTCTGATATTAAAAAAAAAAAAAAAATGGGGACATAACCCGAGGAGTCTTCAGTTGTGCTACTTTTATAAATTAACTTTTTACCAAAAACATAGAGATCTTTGTGCAGAGGAGCAGCCAATCAGAGTGTGTTTCAGGGCTTTGATTGGTTTCTATTGGTGGAAACACAGACAAACGAGGTTGAGAATAGATTATTTATTCCTCTCATCGTGTCTTCTTATTGCAGATGATGGAGAAGCACCGCCTCCTGTTGGCAAAGCTCCGCCTCCTGTTGGCAAAGCTCCGCCTCCTGTTGGCGGTCCCACCAAAACAGAAAAAAAGCCCTTTGTCCAAATTCAACTTCACATCAGTGTCGCAGCACTGAGAATGAAACTAAAGTTTATGTTTGTATGAAAAGAAAAGTTAGAAAATCAAAGTAATTCAAAGGTAGAAATGATGACTCAGCTCGTTTCTCAACTTCAGTCGACTTCAACAGAACTGGAAATAAAACAAAAAGATACAGATTAAAGTCACACATTTAACAATAAACATATGGTTTGTAACACAGTTAAAAGTTTAGATTTATGGAGTTTAGATTAAATACACAAAGGAACACGTTTATATTTCAGTGATGGAGGCAGAAATCTGTGAACTTCTCCTAAATACCACGAGTCATCCACACTGACCTGTAGGTGTGTTTGATCACCTGATGAGGTGTGATCATGTGACCTCTCCCTTACCTTCCATCTGTTCCCACAGCTGTTACACAAAACATAAGTAGTCATGGGTTCATCAGCACTACGGGTTTGGACCTGACGTACAGAAACAGAGACGTTAGGGTGTGTGTGTGTGTGTGTGTGTGTGTGTGTGTGTGTGTGTGTGTGTGTGTGTACCTGTGTGTAGGAGCAGTTCTTCCCGTGACACTTGTTACACACAAACATGTCCGTCTCCGTCCCTCCAACCTTAGAGAGCTGATGTTCTCTGATCGACTCTTTAGTCAGAGCTTCTCTGATCTGCTTCAGCTCAGCACTGGCCATGTCCTACACACGCACGCACACACACGCACATGCACACACACACACACGCACGCGTACACGCACACACACACACACGCACACACACACACACACACTAGAATAAAACTGACAGATTAAACAGATGAAATATATTAAGTAGATGATGAACCTCTGAGGTCATGTTGGCGATGCGTTGTGGGGAGATGTTCCCACACAGAACGTTCCGTCTCAGGTCAGGGTTCTTCTGGTCCTTCAGGTTAGAGATACGACTCCGTAGACGAGCTTTATACTTCATGTCTGTGGATTTAAACTCCTGGTAGATCTGTGAGCACCAGCTAAAGCCCAGAACATTGATATTATTATAGAATAAATATAAACGTGTGTTAGGATGACACCGTGGGAACATCTGCTTATCATCAGAGTTGATGTATTCATGGTTTTTCTACTCATAATTAAAAAACATATTAAAGCCTTTTTTATTTTGAAATATTTAGTCATTATTGATCAGGGACATTTTATTTGTTAATTATGGCTGATATTTCTCAGTGAAACCATTCTTTTGTTCCCCTACAGTGGATCACTCATTAAATTCACACTCTTATCATTTCTAACGTTGTAAAGCATTGTTTCTAAGCTCTGAATAGATACTGTTAAAGGTTCAATATAAATGATGAGGCTTTAGTACAAAGTAACATCTACACATTAATAAAACATGACCTGTGTTTTAGAAAAGATGAATGATTTAAATTAATCCTCAAATCAATCAGCTTGAACCAACTTTTAGCAAAACTCACAAATAATCATTTGGATTCATGTTGAAATTTAATTTATTGATTTTTTTTACAAAAAGTAAAGGGTAATTTTAAAATATAGTCACAATGGCGTTAATGGCCCTTGCCTTCACCGCGCCACCTTTTCCAAACATTTTTTATTTTTTTCCCCCATATTAAATTATCTTCACTCTGTAGGGGGCGCTAACTCACCAATTTCTGTTTTTCCACATTGAGCTGGTTTAGGGCCGAGAGTTTAACAACTGAGTCACATTTGACGTAAATCGGAGTTCGTATGTGCAAATGGGAGCATTTTCAAAAAATTTTAATTTTCAAAAGGTTTTGGCAAAAATGCAAGTTATCAAAAATCCATGAATATATGAATATGAATATATTCCTACTTCTCTAGATGATCTCCAGTGATTTTGAACCCGTCAGTGAAACGCTCCAGGAGAAATACGTTAAATACAACGTGAGCGAACATAGCAATTTTGCCATTTTCAATTCAAATTCTGGACTTCCTGTGTATTTTATGGCCTGGTCTTAATAATATTTTTTACTTGTCTTGTCATGGTCAACTTCTGTGTCAATTTTCATGATTCTACAATGAATTAATTTTTTTTGGCAAATACTATCTCATAATGCATTTTTGGTGTACTAGGGGGCGCTGGTGAGTCAGATTTTTGCATTTTTTTTAAAATTGTAAATAGCCAGAAATTAGAGAAGCGTGCAATTGAATTTTGTTTGAATCTTTGAGATTCTACATAATGGTTCAAAGAAAAATAATCCAACACAATAACAATGTTTCCATCTTTTTCAGTACCATAAACTATACATTTTCAGAAAGCGTGGGGGCATGCCTACGACATGACAAGGGTCCCTGGTCACTAACGGGCACGTGGCGTTCACATAGGCTCCGCCCCTTCCCTCGTAGTGTGGCCACTACTAGAGCAAAAGGCCTTCACCAGAAATGTAGTAAATTATGATAGTGATTAAAGTAGTTTATGTGTTATGGTCTAATTAGTAACGTTGGTAAAACAATCACTAATGAAACATGTGACTGCAGCTCATTGATCAGGAGGAGGATCCGCCCTCTTTGTGATCATGTGACCACACAAAGGATATGATCTTCAATCTGAGCAGCGAGATGTTTACAGTCCACACCGATCGTCTTAAAGTCGTCTGTGAACAAAGAGTTTTAGTCTGTAGCTCCACCCCCAGGTTAAACAGTACATCTCTAGAAATGCAGTGAGGCCCCACGTTACATACAATTTCCCACAATGCATTTTGAAAAGTCATTTGTTATCATGTGACTTTAAAATGTTTCTCACACTAAACACATCATGGTCTGTCAACACTTTAACAATAGGAAAAAAAATCATCAAATTTACTTGTGACTGCTACAGGAAAGACCATGCAGCACGTAGCACGTAGCACGCAGCATACAGTATGCAGCATTTAGCATGTAACATGCAGCATGCAGCATTTAGCATGTAACATGCAGCATGCAGCACGTGACATGTAGCATGTAGCATGTAGCATACAGTATGCAGTATGCAGCATTTAGCATGTAACATGCAGCATGCAGCACGTGACATGTAGCATGTAGCATACAGTATGCAGCATGCAGCATTTAGCATGTAACATGCAGCATGCAGCACGTGACATGTAGCATGTAGCATACAGTATGCAGTATGCAGCATTTAGCATGTAACATGCAGCATGCAGCACGTGACATGTAGCATGCAGCATGCAGCATACAGTATGCAGCATGCAGCATGCAGCATTTAGCATGTAACATGCAGCATGCAGCACGTGACATGTAGCATGTAGCATGTAGCATACAGTATGCAGTATGCAGCATTTAGCATGTAACATGCAGCATGCAGCACGTGACATGTAGCACGTAACATGTAACAAGTAGCACGTAGCATGCAGCACGTGACATGTAGCATGTAGCATGCATCTACTGAGAGTTAAAGACGGTTTCACTACTGTATGATCTTACAAAGGTTTATGATTTTTCAAAATAAATGTTACCTTTGTCTCTACTGTGTGTGACTGAAAGGGAGATTTTAAATCATATCACTGTTGATTTTAATGTTTTTTAATTATTTTTAAACTGTTTAATGTTTTCTGTTGCACTTTTTAATCATGTAAATCACATTAAATTGCCTTGTGTATAAAATGCACTATACAAAAACATTTCCCTTGCCTAATATTGTGACATTAGAGACTAATTACAATGTCAATAATAAATCAAATGTGCGTTTGTAACATGTAAACATGTTAACGTGTAAACGTGAATGGTGAGGTTAACGTATATGAAATCATGATCTTACTGTCAGTCTGCAGCGCCGCCACCAGTAGCTCTCGACACTTGTTTCTCACGTTGTCGGTGGTGACGGGAGCAGGAGGGAAGGAGGTGACACGAAGAGGAGGAGGAGGAGTGGGGGTGAGGGGAGGAGTCAGCACAGTGGGCGTGTCCTCAGACTTCTTGCTGCAGAGGACAAAAAAAACAGAGACTCAATCTGATGATGTCACTAAACATTCACATATTTACTAACGTGTGACAATATTCTAATGTAAAAATACTACATTATAATCTTTAAAACTCTACTGTCTGTGTTGAAGGTATATTTAATATATACAATAGAACCTAAGGTGTAATGTAACAGACCTTTTCTTAGCTACACCGCAGTCATTTGAGGATGAGGACCTCACGAGAGACACATCACTCTTCTTCTCCTCTGATCATCACAGGAAACAGGAAACAGGAAACAGGAAACACCTTTATTACTCTCTGAGGGGTGATTAGAAAAACAGCACTAATAATATTTGCATTTCCTGAAGAAAATGCAAGTGATAATGTAAGTGCTGGCCTCACACTGCATTAGCTTAGCATTAGCCCAACGTTAACAATAACCTACAGTAGTGTTACCTTTCGTCTAGCGTTAGCATTAGTCTGGTGATAGCAATAGCCTAGCATTCACCTAGCAATAGCTTAATATTAGCAATTTGGAAAACAGTTGACAAAAAGTGAAAGTAGGTTGAAGGTCGTAGCTGAACATGTTAAAGGTTGAATGAGGTGAAGAATAAGGGTGTGAAAAAAAAAATCGATTTCACGATATATCCAAAAAATAGATTTTTGGGGGGGAAACTTAATCAATATTTTTATGTATTTGTGTAGTAATTCAGTGGTTACAATGCTTTCAATGTGTTGCTATGGTTATTTGATGCACTATATTTTATGATGGCGGTGTGTAATACCTGTAATATTTATGTATGCAGACATTTTATTTTCATATAATCTGTTCACATCAGTGTTTAAAATGATACAATAGGAGAAATTATTTGCTCTTATTTTTGTGTATAGTCAGTAACTCAGGGTGATTTATCCTTAATGTTCTCACTTATAGTTGTTACAATGTCGTTGTTATGTTGTCATGGTTACTTAGAGACTTCTATACAGTAGTTTCAGTGAAAAGAAACTGGTTGCACTTGATTTTATGATGACAGTTTGTAACACTGTATTTTTTTTTACATTGAAAATGAGCAAAAACACTATTAATAAATAATAAATAGGATGTTTTGAAGCAAATAGTTTTGACTCAATTTATCCTGAATAATCAATATCTGCGATTAACATATACAGCAACTTGATTTTTCATCTCTACGTTTAATTTTGATAATAACTGAGTAGAATATCGTATTGTGACCCACGTATCGTGATATGTATCGTATTACAACATCCTTGCCGATACTCATCCCTGGATTGTAATAATGAGCTGAATAGTTACAAAAAAAACGTGAACACAGCATAAATGCCAGGAATTATAATTATTACAGTTTGAGATCAAATTAGATGAAGTAGTCATTAAGTAGAGCAGTCAGAGACACACAATGACCTTCCCTAACCACGACTACATTACCCATAAGCCACCACGGTTAAAGAAGCAGGCTTAGGCACAGCTCCTACTTTCTAATTTTTGGTAATTCAGAATATCACCAAAATGTAATCACATGTTCTTTGTCCCATTATCAATATTTCCTGAAAATTTCATCCAAATCCGTTAATAACCTTTCAAGTTGACTAGCTAACAGACAGACACAGACAGACACAGACAGACACAGACAGACACAGACAGACACAGACAGATACAGACAGACACAGACACAGACAGATACAGACAGATACAGACAGATACAGACAGACACAGACAGATACAGACAGACACAGACAGATACAGACACAGACAGACAGATACAGACAGATACAGACAGACACAGACAGATACAGACAGACACAGACAGATACAGACAGACACAGACAGACACAGACAGATACAGACAGACACAGACAGACACAGACAGATACAGACAGATACAGACAGACACAGACAGATACAGACAGACACAGACAGACACAGACAGACACAGACAGACACAGACAGATACAGACAGATACAGACAGACACAGACAGATACAGACAGATACAGACACAGACAGATACAGACAGACAGACACAGACAGACACAGACAGATACAGACAGACAGACACAGACAGACACAGACAGATACAGACAGATACAGACAGACAGACAGATACAGACAGATACAGACAGACAGACACAGACAGATACAGACAGACACAGACAGATACAGACAGACACAGACAGAGTAAAACACTGAGCTTTACACACACACACACACACACACACACACACACACACACACACACACACACACACACACACACACACACACACACACACACACACACACACACACACACACACACACACACACACACACACACCTAACAGTCTCTTCCAGGACTTGATGAGGGTCTTTGCCAGGGTCTGAACCTCTTCATCTGAGCTCAGTTTTCTCACAGCGTTCACAGACATTCCAACACGAGTCGACTGCAGAGAAACACATGAAAGATCAGATAATCAATAATCAATAATCATTAGTCAGAGTGCTGATGGCAGTGTTATTAAATGATGCTGATATTCTAAAAGCTTTAATAACTGTTTATGGTTCAGAATCAGTGGATAATGAAATATTAATAACTAACGTTAAAACCTCTAATCATCACAGAAAACAAATGGAAATTATGGAATTCACTTCCTGAAATATTAACTTATTTTATATTTTTCAGAAACAAAATCAATCATAAATTGTAACATAGAACAAAATCACAATGTTTCAGGTGAACAAATATAAAATTAATAATGTTTAAGCATTTAATAAACATCAGTCTCTAAAAACCTGAAAATAATAACTTACATAAAGCATCAGTGTTGGTTCTAATTCATTCATGTGATTTAGTATTGATAATAAATGGTAAATTATTATTATTATTATTATTATTATTATTATTATTATTATTATTATTATTATTATCACCTGTAAAGTCTCCAAAGACATCCTCATGTCCTTCAGCTCCTTCAACAAATCCAGAGCTCCATCCTGGAAACACACACACACACACACACACAGACACACACACACACACAGACACACACAGACACACACACACACAGACACACACACAGACAGACACACACACACAGACACACACAGACACACACACACACAGACACACACACAGACACACACACAGACAGACACACACAGACAGACACACACAGACAGACAGACACACAGACAGACAGACACACACACAGACACACACACACACGCACACAGACACACACACAGACAGACAGACACACACACGCACACACACACACACACACACACACACACACACAGACACACGCACACACACACAGACACACACACACGCACACACACACAGACAGACACACACAGACAGACACACACACACAGACAGACACACACAGACAGACACACACACACACACACACACATTAATTTATATTAATTAATTAAAGTCTATTTATATCTAAATATGACATTTCAATAGTTTCCTGAATAAATAAAAACATGTTAATATTGTAGTAAATGTTTTTAGCGGGAAAATCCTCAGGTGTGTAAATAACTTAATCAGCTCCTCATCAATGGATCAGCTTCACACGCGGTTCTGGACGTTTCTGTGTATGAAGGTCTGTATGAAGGTCTCTATGGAGGTCTCTATGGAGGTATCTATGGAGGTATCTATGGAGGTATCTATGGAGGTATCTATGGAGGTATCTATGAAGGTCTCTATGGAGGTCTCTATGGAGGTATCTATGGAGGTCTCTATGGAGGTCTGTTGACGCTACTATGAGGTCGTTTGGACTCACCGTGTTCTTCTTGTGAACCATCTTATCCAGAATGAGGGCTATGTTCTCCACCTCCTGGTTCGTGGCCATGGTTCTGAGGGTCTGAGGGTCGGAGGAGCCTCCATAGGTGAGTTCGTTTACACCGCGGGTTCCATCACAGCTGCTCGGTTGTTGTGATGTGGCGCTGGGCATGATGGGAAATGGAGTTCTCTATCACGACTTTTTAAAAACGTTTTAAAAAGAAAAATAGTTAATGATGGGAAAAAAAACTCTTTCCACATGATAAATATTTTATACTATGGAAAAAAATAATACAATAAACATCTACATAATTTTATATATTTAAATAACTTAACAAAAATGTGTATATATATATATATATATATATATATATATATATATATATATATATATATATATATATATATATATATATATATCACTGAGGTGTTATTGCTGTAGGACCTGAATTTTATGTTGTTTTGTTTTTGTCCTTGTAGATAACTTTGGTTGAGTATTTATATGTATTTATTTGGTGTTTGTTTGTTTGCCTTCAGAGAGATCACATCTCATTTAACCTCATTAGTTCAGAGCCCGTAGGAAGTATGGTTTACATTTAATTCCTCTTTAATTCACAAGAAATGTTCAATCCTCTTTAAAATGACCTTGTAAACCCTCAAGTCCTCATGCAAATTTAATTCTGAATTACACTCACAGGCAATCACTATTACTCACCTTAGTTACAAACATTGCTCACTGAGGACACCTGCTGGTCAATATTTACAGGGGTTTTTTGTTTGTTTTTTTTAGGATTTTCGACCCACTTTAGTGGTTTTTAAAGCCCTTTGTCCAGTCAGTCCAAGAGATTCTACACAGCTTTCAACTTAACCTGAGCTGTCCACAACTTCCACTGGATGAGGCTCCGCAGCGTTACGTCACCACCAGAGCTGATTCTACTTTAGTCTATGTATTAATGTCCTCCAGTCCGCTGCGCTGCGTGTCTGCTACTTCACAGATGTGGTCGTCCAGTGTCTCCACCAGATGTACACAGGACTTCTATTTCTGACAGACCAATCAGCACAGAGCAAATGAAGCTAAACAGGAAATTAAACACCTACTCCGCAATATAATATCAGGCTACTTTTCAAAATAAAACACTTCAGATTATATTTCAAGTAACTCCATCACCAAAACGTAATAATGTGTAGAAACAAATTCACATCCACTATATTGTTTCCTCTCATACTGTAACTCACTGTAAACTGCAGCAACTTGGATTTAGTTCATATTTTACTGGTTTTACAGTTTTACTTCTTCTCTGTTGGATGTTGATAAAAAATGTGACGTCACAGTCATCCAACCGGAGTGCACCGTGGTGCACTCAAAACGCAACCGGTGGGGATCACCAGACGGTGGACAGTGGGGGAAAAACCGGATCGGTGCCGTGGCGCAGCGGAGACGTATCCAGTGGAAACCCCCAGTTACAATGACTACCTGTCAACACTGAGCTGTTCTGCAAAGCTGCATCTAATACAATTTTATAGAATCATTTATGAACGGTATCATTACATTCCAAACAAATCCAACGTTGCACAACCTTGAACCAAGCAGCAGCCATGTTGAAAGTCTCAGCTTTATCTGAGGCTGAGTCACAGAGATATTTGAGGAACACACACACAGATGGCTTGCTTTATAGATAATGGATGGATAGATAGATAGATGCCCCGCCTCTTTACACTAATGCTGAGTTCGACTGCACTTTAGAACCTGGAAAAATCCAACGTAGCAAATCAGAAAAGTGCAACAGAACGTCTCTGAGCTCAGGATCCGATCAGAATAATGACATCATAGCAAACTGGCAGGGCAACGTAAACTGTCACTTTATCCTCAACTTTTACTTTTATGTATTGTTTAATTTAGTGTTTGTGTAACTAAATGTCTTTTATTCACTGAGTTGACCGAATTAAACGCATTTTACTCTGAGGGTAAATTTGACAATATGTTCTAGTGCTCATTGATCTTTATTTACTTCTAGTTTGTATTTGTGTTTTTGTCTTAAAACACAAGTTGTTTAAAATGATTTATTCTTTAAGAAGTGCTTTTAAAAACAAAAGATCATCTACGTCTTTATGTTCATTTTAGAGATAAATATAGAATTAGGAAAAACAAAAAAATAGAAAATTTAAAAACCTGTGAATAAATCCAATCAGTTCAAAATATGAAAATAATTGTTTTGCTGTTTCAAAGATAATTTACACATTCATAAAATTCATTCAAATAACTTTTCTTGTTTATTGAGAGATTATAAGAAAACCAATAGATTCAATAATAATAAATACATACATTTAATGAGAAAATCTGTGAAAAATGTCTTTAACAAACCTAAGAACCTTTTCTGTGGATTTAACACACACACACACACACACACACACACACGTCTACTCAGTTCTGCCTCTAGGTGGCAGTGTTGGAGAGTTTTAAACATGTTCATTTTAAATCTATAATTTCTAAAGTTAAAATTAAAGCATTTGAAACACTGAAATGTACAGTAGATATAATATAATATATAGAGATTTATTCTGGTAACTTTAATTAAAACCTTTATTACCAATATTATCAGACGTCCCTAATATTGTCATAAATATATATATATTGATACATCTTAATTGTTTTTTCTGACATTATTGTAAAATCTGATTAATGTTCAGTGTTTTGATGTCTAAAAGTTTTTGTCATAGTTTTTGTTGACTACATTTTTTGTGTGTATTGTGTTCTTGGGTCTCTATGTGGTTGTGTTTTGTAAAGATGGAGGAAAGTAAAACACACACACACACACACACACACTGGTCTTTATGTAATGAGGCTGAAAGCAGCAGAAACACACAGAGGGGATTAATTTATGCCCACAAAGAGCAGAATAATGTAGAATAATGTAGAACAGATTCACCTTTTTAAACAAACTTCCCCTGCGCTGCCTGCCAGCGACAAGTCACTACATTTAAATCAGAGACAGATATGTGTGTGTGTGTGTGTGTGTGTGTGTGTGTGTGTGTGTGTGTGTGTGTGTGTGTGTGTGTGTGTGTGTGTGTGTGTGTGTGTGTGTGTGTGTGTGTGTGTGTGTGTGTGTGTGTGTGTGTGTGTGTGTGTGTGTGTGTGTGGAAACAAAGGAAGCCTCTTCCTCCTTTAGTTTTTCCTTCATCCTTTCGTTCTTTTTCTTTCTTCATTTTCTATTTTCTGTATTTGTTTTCTTTTCTTCCTCGCTGGTCATTTCTTCTTCTCTTTAATTATTACTTCTTTCTTTAATCCAGTTTAATTATTATCTGTTGTATTTTTCATTTATTCTCTTATTACTCTGATTATTTCACCACCTGTTCAAACTCTACTTCTATTTAATTCTATTTAATTCTATAAGACAGAATTGATCAAAACACATCATTAACACAGGTTTTTATGAATGTATATGTATAATATGTATATTTCCTATATAACTAGAAGATGTTACTTTTTTCCCACGCTTTGAACTTTGTGGCTTTCCAGGTTCACGATGTTCATGTGGCCAAAAGATTGATCATCAGTTCAGACCACCTTTAATCCGTCCCACTGGAACATTTTGTTTAAAGGAAAAAATAAAGAAAAAATTATAAGTTGTTGATGAAATACGATGGAGGTTGCAGTCATATTTACAGTAATATTAAATCGTATTTGTTAAAAGTAAAAAAAAAAATGAAAAAAAACTGGAAAACTCCCAAAAATTATCCCACAGAATTCTGGCAGATTACGTGGAAAATTCAAGGAATTTCGACCCAATTGCTTAAAATTCTGGATTGTTTAACTTTGTCTGTTTTTTTTTTTTCCTTTTTCCTCATCATCAATGAAAGTAATAGATTACAAGTACTCACATTACTGTATCTATACTATAATTCAAGGATGGTCTGTGTGTGCGTGCGTGTGCGAGTGTGTGTGCGTGCGAGCAAATATCTCCCAGACGTGGTGTCAGTTCGACCTGAAACTTTGTCAATGGGTTCCAAACACCCCGAGTGTGTGTATCTGTTATTTTGGAGTAATTTGGTCATTTCAAAATGTTTATTTTAATATTATTTCACTTCTGGACGGCCCTGAAATGAAGCCTATTCAGCTTTTGACCACAGGGTGTGAGGGGGCGCTAGAGCACCATCTGTATCTATTTACTACACAGCTCACTTCCGGTGTGTGCGTGAGCTCCTGTGGACTTTTCTTTTCTCTTTTGAGGAAAAATAATTTTTTACTGTTGTTTATTTGATGATGACGTTTCAAAACGTTTATTTTCATGTTAGTTTGACCGTAGTTCGATATTTAGACCTAGTTATTGAGGACAATGGCTGCTGTGTTGACAGATGTACATTTATCAGCAGCGTGTGTGTGAGATTAGAGTCTAAGGTAGAAAGTCACACACACACGTTGATCAGGTGTGCTTCACTATTGATCATCGTCTACGTGACATGTGTGCAGGTGTGTGTGTGTATAACAGACCACCATTTAGTCCGGTTACAGTCTGTGTCACTACACCCGTCCATAGGGTGGTAGTGACTGTAGTGTTACAGTCAGATCTAAGTGTTTACATGTTACATAGTGAAGGTCACCTGATTACTGCAGCTTCACTAACGTCACACCTGCCTCTACATCTGACTATGTTTAGTGAACGTTAGACAGGCACACGTGGATGGACTGGTGACACATTTAGAATGGATTGATAAACTATCAGATAGGAAGTAATTATTATTACACACACACACACACAACAAAAAAATGAAAATGACTCAAAATATACAAAACTAAATATTTATATAAAAATTGCACAAAAAACAACAGAAATGCAAAAAACTACACTAAAAAAGACATTACACACAGCGCTACACACGACGTTGTACACAACATGACACACACGTTACACACAGCGTTACACGCAGCTTTACAACGTTACACACAGCGTTACACACAACATACACAGTGTTACGCACAACGTTACACAGCATTACACACAGCGTTACACACGACGTTGTACACAACATGACACACACGTTACACACAGCGTTACACGCAGCTTTACAACGTTACACACAGCGTTACACACAACATACACAGTGTTACGCACAACGTTACACAGCATTACACACAGCGTTACACACAACGTTACACACAGCGTTACGCACGTTACACACAACGTTACAGTGTTTTACAGTGTTACACACAACATTACACACGTTACAGTGTTACACACAGCATTACACACGATGTTACACACAACGTTACACAAGTTACAGTGTTACACACAGCATTACACACAATGTTACACACAGCATTACACACAGTGTTACACACAGCATTACACACAATGTTAAACACAGCATTACACACAGTGTTACGCACAATGTTACACACAACGTACACACAGTGTTACCCTCTATAGATCTAGGCTGAGTTGAAAAGAGGCTTCCTGTGGTTTAAAGTCACACAGAGATGAAGGAAAGTAGTATCTTCCTCACTTCCTGCTGCATCTTCCTCACTTCCTGCTGCGTGCACAGCAGCACGGCGACACTTCCTGGCGTCAGATTTAGAGACGACGACGCGTCTGTAACACAGTTCATTGATCCTGAGCACTTCCTTGAGGCATATATCTATGCCAAGTAGAACAAACTCTTTCAGCCCAAAGGAAGTGTTTCCTCTCTGAGAGGAAGTAGAATGAGTAGCATTAGCATTAGCTCCTTATCGCCTATAGCAGGCCTAGCTCTCTGATCTAATCATTGATTCTGTCCCATAGAGAGGAGGATTTATTATCAGAGCTCAGATTTTCTCCCACGCTACAAACACATCTATGAAGTTCTGGTTCTAATTCATTTACAACCTCCAAAGAATTACTGCAGGATTTTTAACTGATCCGTAAACCGCTTATTCTCACGGTGCATATACACAAGCGTTTGTTTTTATTCATTTATTTTGTTACAAGTTTTATTTTTCTATTTTCCTGTTTTTAATTGAGAATTCATGCATTCTGACAACAGGGAAATGCAAAAATTCAGCAACTTTTAGTTTAAAAAATAAAATAAAATCTGTTGAAATAAAGAATGTACAAAAGAAAATACATTTGTATGACAATTGTGAAAGTTTATTGTGTGTACTGTAATCAAATAAAGATGAAACAAAATTAATTAATTAACAACAGCAATGGTTAGGAAACAGGATGCTGAAAATGTGTTACTGTAATGTAGGAAAAGGGGCGGGACTAATGAGTTTATACTTCCACCCACTCCCTTTAGAACACAAAGAGTGTGTGTTTGCAGTAATATATACAGTATATATAATTGGTGCTAACCCATCTGCATCAAATCTTTTGTTTCTCGTTTTATTACATTTGCAATTTGTTCGAAATAAAGCAGTAAATGGAAATGTAGAAAATAATTGACTGTTTCTTTCTTTCCATGATGAAAACTGCACGTCCATGTTTTCTAACTCTTCTATTCAACCTGTGGTCACAGTGTCATGGAGTAGAAAGGCTCCAACAAACCTTTGAAAAATGATAGAATTCTATATTGTGTTTGTGACACTAAGGGTGAAATAATGGATGAATACAATGGCGTATGTACGTAAAGGAAGTGTAGCTGTAATGTGTTTAACTTAATTATGGTCTGTATCAAAGAGCTGAGGCAGAAAAACAGTCCAATGCACATAAAGTGTCAAACACACATAAACCTCCTACTTCAGACACACAAGTACCAACCTGGCAACCCTGCTTCTACAAGGACACTTTGTACACACAGGAAGTGAGGACCAAGGTGAAGTCATGGCAGCATGTGGAGGGAATAAAGCTGAGTCACGACACACATGTTGTACCTTAGAAGCAAACGCTAGCGGCGGCGCTACGTTAGCGTCCTCTAGGACCCGCTGACAGCTGTTGGCTCCATTAAAACACACACATTAAAAAAATCTGAATTTATGCTTTATTCTAATGTCTCGTCTGTTCTTCCTGAGACGCATCATTAAAACAGACCATTTCATATAAATGACTGAGAAATATGCTTTTTAATCATTTCTACAGTAAATACTTGTTGAAATATGACAGACTGCTTCTTACTATGAATGAAATACAAATAAAGGTCGACGCCACAGGCTGGAAAAGTCATGATTAAAACACAACAGATCACATGATGTTTGTTTCACTAAAGATGAACTAATCTTTATTATCAATGCAATATGTCAAACAAGTGAAGTACACAACATTGACAACTGTGTGTGTGTGAGTGTGTGTGTGATATTAAGCAGGGCAGTGGGAGGAGCCTTTGGACGCCACTACTATCCTCTTACTACAGATCCACCTTAAAACAGGAAGTTTACATTACCGTGGCGACCATGGGATGGATTTGAGATGGTCAAAGCTAGTGAATGGATCAATACGTCACAGTTTATTTAAAGATGTTTTTATTGATCAGCTTTCATTCACACAGATACTTTATATGAAGTTTATCAGACTTTAAGAATCACTACATCACAAACACTGACTCTGATGGTTGAACGTTTCCAATCCCTGCTACGAGGATGGAGGTCAATGTTTAATTAGTTTTCTGTCACTATGTATAATTTAAACGTGTGGAAGATGAACTTTCAGACGCTTTAGTTGATGTCGTGTGAGAAGAAAAATCATCGGTTCTAAACGTGGACACAGTCAACATATACAGTTACACACATAACCACTTAAAGCCACCGTTAAACACACACACACACACACACACTGACCCTCCCTCCATCTTTAACATTTTCTGAATTCTTGCTCTAACCACAGAATACTTTCCCCACTTCTGTGGTCGATCTAACTGTAGTCACTGAGTTTCCTCCTCATCGCTCTTCCTCTTCCTCTTCCTCCTGGTATTTCATCTGTGACTGCTCATCATCATCATCATCATCATCATCATCATCATCTGCTGCTGCTGCTCTAGTCACACCTTGAACATCTGTATTTACCTTCATGTTCTCACTGCGTTTTTAGGGCGGGGCTACCACACTCAAAATGCCCTCACTATGTTGTTGTGTACACTAGTTAAAATCACTACTCCTGTTATTCATGATTGGATCAGGCTGAAATTTGGTATCTATAATCTATGGATGTGTACGCCTTCACACTTGGAACTCAATTTTCTATTGGGGCCTCAAAAGCAAAAAAGAACAAATCGATTTCTCATTTATTGTTATTATAATATTAAGACGGTCGGTGGTACTGAATTATTGGCACATACCAGAGCTGCCAAGCCTCACGCTTTTAGTGTGACAGTCACGCAATTTGACCCATTCTCACACCACACGCCACACTTGACATTTCTCACACATATATTTCCCCATTCAATACTTTTTTTTATTAATTTTCTTCTCACTTTGTCTGCAATGATGTCAAAGGTCAACACTACAAGAAGTGCTTTCTTTTTTAGACAGCAATGCATGTTTTGTTATTGCATTTAAATAAATGAATTTATTTAATTACATAATTGTGACCATCACCAGCCCTCCCTAAGGAAGGGTAAGAAACATTTTATTATAGGGAGGATATAAAAAGGGAGAGCAGTGTTACACCTGGGGGAGGGGGGAGGGAGCAGGGAGGAGAGACTCAAGGTGGAAAAATGGAAGTGTGGGGAAAAGTTGATCATTGTAAAGTGAGAGTGAGATGTGTAGTTGTAGTTGTGTATATTGTGTTTATTATGTTGTGTAATCAATCCAGTCAGGTGACCAGTGTGTAGCTTAGCTATAATGGTGGTGTCTGTGGACAGAGGGAAGGAGTGAGTGGTTAAACCTAAAACAGGTATTTAGGATCAACGTGTCAAAAGTTAAGCCCAGTTTTATCTACAGTCTAAGACAGGGGTCGGCAACCTGCGGCTCCGGAGCCTCCTTATAGCGGCTCCCTTTGGCCTCCTTGACAAAAAAAAGAAAACGAATATAAATAAAGAGTATTTCTTAATTCATTTGTATTCACATATTATTATTAGTTTATTTTATTGCGCAGTTATCTTGGAGTTTGAGTTGATACGATCCAATTTTTAAAAAGCTAGAGACCTATTTCTAATTCATAATTTGTCAACAAAATATAGGCTACGTCACATCAACGTCAACATCCTGCTGGCAGCTTTTAGAATGTGTGAACCCGTGTGAACCTGTGTGCGACGTTGTGAACCCTGAATAGCCATGAAAAAAACCCAAAAAAGGAAAGTTTCGGAAGAAAATAGAGAGTTTAATTCAGCGTGGACTTATTTATTTGCATTCACCACCAGCGACGCTGGCTTACCTGTATGCTTGATATGTGGTGAGAAAATATCGAACAACAAAAAATGTAACATTGAAAGACATTTTCAAAACAAACGCTTAGCATTCGCTGAAAAATACTCAACTGAGGATGAGCGAAAGAGAGCAATTTCGGAACTGCTACGAAGAAGTGGATCAGTTCTCCACAGTCAACTAGCACAGCTAGCTTTGTGGCAGCTCTGGAGATCGTAAAGAGGGGAAAGAGCCGTTCACAGATGGAGAGTATATGAAGGAGTCGTTCATGAAAATATCGGAGCATCTATTCTCCGACTTTAAAAACAAACGTGAAATTATTCAGAAAATTAGAGAAATGCCTCTCTCCGCAAAAACCGTCAGAGACAGAACCATTAAAATGGCAGAAAACATCAGCAGTAAGCAAATTGTTGCCATTAATTCAGCTCATGCATTTTCAATTGCCTGTGATGAGTCAAGTGATGTAAACAGACAGCACTGTTATGTAGATATGTAAACTCTGATGGGCCTCAGGAAGAACTGATTGAACCGCTAAAGGGCCAAACACGAGGGCAGGACATTTGTGATGCTGTTTTGAGTTGTCGAGAAGCGAAAGGAATAAACACCACTCACCTGGTGTCAGTGTCTACTGATGGGGCATCCAGCATGAGAGGAGCACATAAGGGCTTTGTGAATTTGCTTCAAAAGTCACTGGATCGAGAGCTCATGACGTTTCACTGCGTCCTTCACCAAGAAGCGCTGTGCGCACAAACTTTCCCCCCTGACTGTGTGGAAGTGATGAACCTCGTTATCAAGATAGTGAACAAAATAATTGCGAACAGGTTAAGCCACCGACAGTTTTGTTCATTGTTAGAAGAAGTCGACAATGCATATTTGGATCTCCTGCTGCACAACAAAGTGCGGTGGCTGTCCAGGGGAGAGGTGCTGAAACGCTTCGCTACCTGTCTGGAGCATGTGGAAACCTTCTTGGAAAGCAAAGGCCTCAGCTATCCTGAACTGGAAGACCTCGATTGGCTGAGTAAGTTGTACTTCATGGTGGATATGACAAGTCACTTGAACACGCTGAATAAAAATCTCCAAGGAAAGGGAAGCACAGCCCTGCAGATGCTGGAAGATGTTTTGGCATTTGAGCACAAGATGACAGTGTTCTTAAAAGATGCACAAAAAGGTACGCTCTCTCACTTTCCCTCCCTAATGCTACGTTCACACCAAACGCGTTTTCTGCGGCACAAGCGAACAGATTACATGCAAAGTCAATGGTTTAGACGCGCTGGGAGGCGAATTATTCGCCGGTGGGGCGGCGCGAACTGTTTCGCGCGTTGAACGCGAATGCTGCGGCAAGCGCGCTCCCGATTTTCGCGTTATTCGCCGTTCGCTTGAGTTGAAAATATTGAACTCCAGCGGCAGTTTCGCGTGACGCGCAGGCGCGAACGCCAATCAGAGTCCTTGTTGGCAATGACGTCAGGCAGGCAACACGGAAACCAGTATTTTCACCCGTCCAACCATTGAGGAGAAGCTAATCGTAGCGGTGTGTGACCACAGGGAGCTGTATGACACGGCCTGTTATTTTAACCAGGACCAGGAAGGATTTGATGTGGAGGAGAATCAGCGAGGAGGTGGAGCAGCAGGTAAATGTTCTCTGTAGTTTTCATCTTTGAAAGTCGGCAGTGAGTGAGGATAGCATTAGCTAATGATAGCATTAGCCGCTAACACCAGCTATTTTCACTTATGGGTTATGAGAGGAAAAAAAAGTCAGTAGAACCGTAGTGGGTCATCTGCAGGAACATCTAAACGGTGGAAATACCCTGTGGTCATGTCCTTCATAGACCCCTTTGTTTCACCGCGAGAGACAAGCAGCAACATGGGGTAGAGGGTTGAGGAAGACAGGACCACAGAGTATGGTCAACCATCAGAGACTGGAGGTTTGTTTATCAGTGCAGACATATAGAAATATATACCAGGTTAATATTCAGGCCTTTATGCATCACAGGGCTTCTTCTAGTGGAGGATCTAAATCTAGTATAATGATTTAAAATGTATAGTAATGTGTTTCATATATTGTGTTTGCTGTCACTCAGAGGTAAACAATCAGATGAGTGATGGAGAAGGACAGGGAACAGATAGTGTTCAGGGAGCAGGAGAAGATGATGGTGATGATGATGATGATGATGATGATGATGATGATGATGATGATGATGATGATGATAATGATGCTGCAGCAGCATCTCCTGCAGAAACAAGTGCAGCCAAACCATCTGATATGAACATGACAGAAGTTGTTTTGCATTCTGTTATAAATAAAATGTATCTATAAATGCTTGGTATATCAGTGATGACAATGTTGATCATTACCTCATTTAATGTTTATTTAAAATATATCTATGATCTTATTTAAGTAACAGTGACTTGATAAGCTATTTTATATATATATATATAATGTTTGTTTATTTTTAATGAAAAAGAGCAAAGAAGAGGTCCAGCCAAGGCTCTCCAACAGAGGTGGAGCAGCTTATCCTACAGACCTTCAGGAGACCTCCTCCTCACCACCAGCTCTGACTGAGGATGAGATGTTTTTCAGAGACCTGCTTCCTATCCTGCAAAAAGTGCCACCAGAATTTAGGGAACGTTAAATTTCAAAGTTTTAAACTTCTTGATTATCATCCGGTAACACTAAATTTGGAATATTTTAATGAGGTTTTTGATTGGTCTGGATGGGCTGGGGTGGGCGGGACTCTTTGCATGGCAGGAACCACATTGTGAATAGTTGTTTATACTAGTTTGTTTATTATGTAAGTTTTATAATATTGAAGTAAATAGTTTGTTTAAAATTGAGGTATTATGTTAATGTACATGGTGTTCTTTCAGAATTGTTGATTAAAAACACATTTTAAAGTGTACTTTTGCTTTCTTTTTAATTTCTATCAATGCATATTAACAGCTATGTGTTCACCACATCAAGGTTATATATTTTGTTCATACAAGAATATATATTTTCCTCATATTGATTCTCTGTGAGACATTTAATGCCTTAAATTAATTTCCGAGGTGAGGTTTCTGTGATTATTTCTTTCTGGTTAAAAATGAAGCTGACAGACGTTTCTCTCCCCATTCTTCCATATTTATTATACAAATGTTAATACAGTAGGAAGTTTGCTCTATAGAAGTATGTGGTTGGCTCTTTAAATAGTCGTTGTGGGTGTGCTGGTGCAATATGTCTAGCCATGGAACGGCTCCTGCAGAGAAGTACGATGTGAAGACCTCTCGTCCATATCTGTTAGCTGTGGTCCTGAAGGAGTCACCTGTGGTCAGATACCTGCACAGTGAACAACATAGAAAAGCTCAGATCATTGATAATCAGATATATATAATGTGGGTGTGTCTACGTGTGCATAAAAGGTGGAGAGATTAGAGAGAACAGGCCTTATCTCCCAGAATGTGTTACCATGACAATAATTAACAGTAGTAAATAAATGATTTATTAATAAGAGTTAAAAACAATAAATATTAATGAAACAAGCCTCATCTTCCAGAATAGGTCTCCAGAGGACAAAAAATAACAATAGTAAATAATTTATTATAATGATTAACTTTTATTTTAGTTGTAATATATTTATGATAAAAAACAATAATAAAGCAGGGATTAATATAGTATCTATCTTTATTGTGTATTTGAGAGATGTGTCTGATGAATCATGGCATCTTCGGTTGCTTATGAAACTTACCGGAGACAGACAGACAGTCGTTCGGCTGCAGAGATGGAGCTCCGGTAGTTGGTATCCTGCAGGGACATCCGTGGGCCAATCCGACCCAGCAGGTCGTCGAATCGGGCGCTGGTCATCCACAGGTACCGCTGGAAGCAGTCATCATCCAGCTGTAGCTTCTGAAGCGGTCAGTGAAACTCACCAAGTTGGTTACGTTGCTGGTTCACCTGGTGAATCCAGGAACGCCGGCGTCGTGTGTTTTGACGGCTGTTCCTCTTCAAAAAGAGGTAAAGTGCAGCGATTTTCCTGGGGTCCTCCATTTTGGGTGTGGAAACAAACAGAGCCTGGTTGTCGCCGTTTGGGAGTCTGGTGGGCGGAGCTTCGCTTCAGACGCTAATGAAGCGAATAGGGAAACATTTTTTGATCCCGCGAATCCTGCGGAAGGTTTCGCGCGACAGACGCGAACGGTCCCGCAGAAAACGCGTTTGGTGTGAACGTAGCATAAGAGAGTTCAAAGAAGCGAACAATCAAATAAATTATGATTATTTCCACCGTGCCATCATTACAATGCAAGCTGCATTTGGAGAAAGATTCAGTGATTTCAGAAAGGAGAAGCCCACCCTCTCTTTCCCTGTCACACCGCTGGACATCGACCCATCCCTGCTGAACACAGTTGCATTCACCGGAGTAAGTAAGCCTGATCTAGAAATTGAACTGGTCGACATAGCGGATAAAGATTTATGGGTAAATAAGTTCAAATCACTGACGGCGGATATTGAAAAGTCGCCCGTCAGTAGGCTACACTCGTTAAAGAGCACAAATGGAGTGATATAGAAACTCCCCCACCCCGACAAACTTGTTTTTGAAACATGGCGTGCCATTCCTGACACGTATATTAACATGAAAAAGTATGCATTTGGAGTCTTGTCCATCTTTGGCTCAACATACTTATGCGAGCAATTGTTCTCAAACATGAACTTCATAAAGAACAAACACCGTTCCCGCCTCGTAGATGAGAGCCTACAGGCCTGTATGAAGATCAAAGTCACATCCTCCAGCCCTGAAATAGAGAAGATCTGCAGCGAAGTTCAGACACAGAAGTCACATTAAACAGGTAAGAATAATATAATTTAATAAACTATTATTTTTCCTGGAAAAAAAAAATCAGACTCCGAGCTGATGTAGATTTTTTTGTATGTTCAGGTGCTTCAGTTTTTATTGCTGGATGAGCAAAAAACCTGAAGAGGACGAGAGAACACTGACATGGACTTAACTTTATGTTTATTTTTAAAGCTCAGCTAAATGTTTTATTTTAAAGTGGACTACTTTTTGTTGTATTCAGTGGTTATAACAGCTAAAATAAAAAAAGATGAGAACTTTTAAAAGTTTACAAGCTCTGTTATTTTGTGCAGCTCCCTACAATTTTTTTTTGGCAGACGAGGGGGCAAAATGGCTCTTTTGATAATAAAGGTTGCAGACCCCTGGTCTAAGACACGTCAGTGTATCATAGACCAGTGTATGTGTAAGAACCACTACTGTAAACACAAGAACTGCCCTGGACCTGAAGATGCAGCCAGGCCAGCAGAAAGAGGGGGGGCCAGGGAGCCCAGACAACCCCCCCACGGCCAAGCAGCCCTCCAGACGCCCCCAAGACACCAAGCCGAGAGGCAGCCACTGCCCCCCGCACACACACCTGAGAAAGCACCAATGAGCCAAAGACCCAGCGCACCCCGCCACCGACCACCATTCAATACTTTATTTATGATAGTGAACGTTGGTCCTCATGACTTGCCGTAGCTCCAGTAACTCTGACTGAAAGTGTTTCTAGAGAACAGACGCTGTGTGTGTGTGTGTGTGTGTGTGTGTTAAAACTAAAAGTGACACAAAATGTAGTTATAAAGTTATTGCTATTCTTAGAATTACCGTCATATTCTTTTTCATTATTAATATATATTTTTATTATAGTTACTGGTGTTCTCGTTGTATTATTAGCATTGCTATATTATCATTATATTACCTTATAATTATTTAATATAGTTTATTATTAATATTGTTTTTAGTACATTATTATTTTATTATTGCAATTATTACCATTAATATCATTACATTACTTTTATTACTATTACTACTTTCACTATTAATATTATATCAACATATTTATTATTATCAGGGCTCTACACAAACTTATCCAGTGGTGGCACTGGTGGGACCAACTGTCTCTGTTAGTCGAGGGGTTGTACAGCATAGACATATATGTTGATGAATAGTTGACTTAACTGGTTACCGTAGTTACTGTGTCTCTCTTAACAACCTGCGATGGTTTATGTGCAAGAAGTGCACACACACACACACACACACACACACACACACACACACACACACACACACACACACACACAGTATTTATAATAAAAATATACTAAATGAGTAAAATAAAACTAAAATCTGAACAATATTCATCCAAAAAGTACACAAAATGACAACAGAAATACATAAAAATATACAAAATGACTCCAAAATACATACATTACAGAAAAATACACCAAACAACAACAAACATATGAAAATGACTCAAAATACAAAAAACTAAATATTTATACAAAAATACACAAAATAACAACAGAAATGCACAAAACTACACTAAAAAAAATACAAAAATACACAAAAAGATTCCAGAATCACACTGCAATGGCAACAAAAAACTATAATTATACAAAAAATGCACAAAAACACAACAGAAAGATACAAAAATACGCAATTATAGCCCTTATGCTCCCACATGAATGCATGCTTTCCGACGGGCACTGTACTAGTGTAACCAAAGCAATAACGTTTTATCTTGTAAACGATATGATTGTATAAACTGTGTGAAATGAGGCGTTCAAACACTGTTTAAAGTATGATTTTATTAATATGAGTGTGTTACCTCAATAACTAATAGAAATCACTGATATACTGTCTTGTTATGTAGCAGTGATGCTAATGCTAATGCTACACTACTTTAGTTAAACAAAGTAAAAATACTGTGACTATAAGAACATGTCAGACCTTTAGTTTAATGTTAATTATACTTAGAACTAGTTTGATAAATTACTTACATACAATTTAAAAAATATTTGAAAATGACCTTGTCTTAAATTATGTTTTATTCCTTTTTTCATTTAGGGCCATGATTTAAAGTAAGTGAATTGATTTGTTTTATTGGTAAATAACTTTAAAATAGTCTAAATGATTTAAATGAAAAATCATATTGTGATCGTGATTTTACAAAGAAAAAATCGTGATATGATTTTCCCCATATCTCCCACTTCTACATGTGTATGTCTGTGTTAGACATTAACTTAAGATAATTAAAACTCTTAATCAGCTACTAGCAGTGTTATAAACACTGCTAGTAGCTGAATTACACTTGTAGGTTAAATCATCATAAATACATAATTTAATGTTCATTTGAACTGTTCTTATGATTATTATTGTATGTAATAGTGTATTTCTATAGACATTGATTCAATGAAAAATGACTTGATGTTTGAATGTTTTTTACATGATGATCTTTTTAATGACGTCCTTTCTGTTGCAGACAAGGAGAGCTGAGGTAAAGGTAGCACTGCCTTGGGCCACAGTGTTTTAAGTGGGAGCCTCTGTCATCATCAACATCTGTGATAAACACCTACAACATGAGACATGTCCCCAGATAAATGATATGAAATATTGATTAGGTTATAGCATTAGGAGGACACAGTGCAGGGAGAGCTGCTGGTATGGAGGTGATGACATCATTCTGAAGGTAGAAATCAACGTTAAAACAAAGTCATGTTAAAAAAGGACATTTTTTTGTTGGAATGCTTCAGGTCACCCTGATGTACTAATATAGAAATGACCATAGTTCATCCAAACTTGTTACTAAAACCTCTGCAGACGTTTCTGAACACATGGTTTTTACAGCAGCTGTGAGATGAATTTGTGCATGTTTGTGTGTTTGTTCCCGTGTTGTGTTACAGGGAAGTGATTTCATTGATTTCTACGTGTTTTAAAGCTGACGAGAATCTGAAAAACTGGGAGCAAAGTTCTGATGTGATGTAATAATCAGCATCTGTCATTTTTTCTCCTTGTGAAGTGAACAACACATTCTGACCATTTGTTAGCTTTGTTAGCCCACAGTAACGTCACATGGCTGTTTACTATTGTATCTATTGTACCCCTCACACCCTGCTCACCCCCTGTTTGACCTGCTGCCCTCTGGAAGACGCTACAGGTCAACAAAATCCCACACATGCAGACTGACAAACAGCTTCTTCCCCTGGGCCATACGGACTGCAAACACCCATGGATACACACACACACACTCTTTCAGGAACAATCTCCCATAACCCCCCCACACACACACACACACACACACACACACACACACACACTTTAGCACTAAACACTACAGCACTTTAAACTGTTACTTATTCTGTAAAGTACTCACCGATGTCTCGTTTTAAAATTTTTATGCCGTACGTTCGTTTTTTTTTTATCATCTTTGTACATATTCAATGCCTTGTTGTTGTTTTTTTTTCGCTCCTGTCTTTTAATTCTATGCTTTGTGGTGTACTGTAGCTCTATGTGAGCATCTCTCAAATTTCACTGTACCACCAAGTACCGTGACAATAAAAAAAAGACTATTCTAGTCTAAACCAATGACGAGAGACGATGAGGTCAAAGTTGTTGGATTAATGTGAGTGACACGTGATGACAGTGAACATCTGTATCACCTCTGGATCAGTCTTTCCTGTCAGTGTGTGGTCACTGGTTTCACTGGCTGAGCCACAGGTTGGAAACCAAACAGAAACTAAAAACACTTCCACATCAGAAGCTACGTTCTCAGCACTTCTTCTTCAGTATTGTGTTACGACTACATTTATACTCAAATATCTGTACTTTTTACACATTACATTAAACAAACAGCCTTGGAAGAAAAAAAGGAAAAAGTTGTGAGAGAGAAAAGTAATAAAAGTTAACAAATGTAGAAACACGTTGTCAGATCTGGTTTTGAAGCTGGCAGTTCAGGTTTCATTGTAGTGGATATTTGACAGTATCTGGCAACACATCAGCCAGGTTAACTGACAGCAGTGAAAAGAAATCATTAACCTGGTAAAGGGTTTGTTCACCGCTCTGTTAGTGTTAGCATTGTTAGCAGCAAAGGCTACATAACTATGCTAACATCAGTTCATAATGTAATTTTAATTAATGCAGACGAGTCTGTGAAGATGTTATTTTGACCACAAGCTTTGGTTCCTATGATTATACTGAGGTGTGTGCGTGTGCGTGTGCGTGTGCGTGTGTGACCATGGATCGATGTAGCTTCTGTGTCAGTCTGTGTTTTTCTCTCCATATTTTAATGTTAAAGTCTCGTGTCATGTTGACGTCAGGACCGAATCAGCTGATCATCACTGATGGCACAATGTTTACATATGAGATTGTGCTGACACAGCACTGCTCAGACCTACTGGATGATGGTCAGTAGATCATCTTCAAATAATGCAGACTGATTGACAGACTGTGTAGCTGTATTAACTCAGATCAATAGTCGATCAATAGGACGGTTTCTGTCCTAATCTGACTATTTTTCATGGACTGATTAGAGCAAAGTTACAGGACCTAATGGAGAACCCACATTTAATGAAGTTGTTTTTATTTGTTCCTTTAGTTTTCTACATTGTTAAATGTTTGTGCAGCACACAGAGAACTCCATCTGCCTCAAATTGAACTTCCTCAAATGTCCGTGCTTGTGCTCACCGACGTCTCCACATTAAACAAGCAAAACGCTCATTTAAATAGGGGCGGTCTGCACCAGTTCTGCATGTTCACTAATGATTGCTGTGAACTTAGTGAATTCCACGCAGCAGGTGAAGAAACTGTGTCACTAAAGGATTTATGGACACATAACTACCACCCTTTATTGTTATTGGTGAATAGTTTCAATAAAATAGTGAAAGTGACTGAAGGAGTCAAATATATAAATAAATATCAGTGAGTCTTTAGGTTGAGTTCAGGTGTTTGTCTCCATCTTTTAATGACATTAATGATGAGGACGTGAACGTCATTCTCTGGTGAGAATCATGATGTGATCAGTGCATTTTAAAGCAATGACTCAGCTCTTTTTCTGGCTGCTCCAATGAACAATGCATGTTTAAGAGGAGCCTTTGATTATTAAATCGTAAATCTCATTTTCATATTTTGTCTCCAAGATAAAAAAAAAACGAAAAAAGAAAAGCCACAGATTTCATTAGAGTGTGGATTTATTTTGGTGCTCGTTCTTCTACAAACAAACTGATCCAAATGTCAGAATCCATTGGATGTTCTGAAAGCCTCCAGCGTCCGCAACCAAACGTCGCAAATATGCAGCAGCAACTACATGCAGATGTGTTGAATACAGAGCAGAGTCTTTTTATCTCTGCACATCATACAAACACAATGTTTTCATTAGCTGGAGCATGATTAGCTCATAATTAACATGGTTTAATGACATCGTTTCACTGCTGAACAATCATCAGGCTTTACTGATCTCTGCTTAAAGGGTTTAGGTTAGGTTAGAGTTTAAGGTTAGGTTAGAGTTTAGGGGTTAGGGTTTAGGTTAGGTTAAGTATCCATCTCCAGCTCTGAACGTCTTCTCTGTTGTAATTTTGTATGTTTTTGTTGTATTTTGTCTCTTTGCTGTTTATGAATTTGTGGTTTTGTTCTTTTCTCAGCATATTTTTGTAGTATTTGAGTATTTTGTGTATTTTCATTTGTATTTTTCTGGAGTTATTTGCTATCATTGAGTCATCTTTTGTAATTCCTGATGGTGATTTGTGCCATTGTTGTTATCTATTATTTGTTTTGTTTTTTTTTAGAAACTTTGGCGTTTCCTTTGTTGTCATTTGGGTGTTTTGTAGAGATTTTGTGCAATTTTTTTTTTGTCATTTTGTGTATTTTTACTGTTGTTCAGTGTGATTTTTGAGTTCTTCTTCTAATTTGTATCATTTTATAGTCATGTGTTGTGTTGTGTATCTTTAAGGTGAAGGAACACAAAGATTCATCTTGTGTGTGTGCCAGACATGAACTTAAATGAATTAAAGCTCTTATTCAGGAACTACCAAATGTTTGTTAGCTTAGCATGGAGCAACGCTGGCTGAGCAGGGATGAAGGGTAAAGGGGCGGGGCTATGTTGTGCATCCTGACTTTTTTAACCTGAAGGTTTGGACCAACACTAACAGCATGACTGGGCTTGACTGGGCATGACTGGGCATGACTGGGCATGGAGTCCTGGGTTTAAAGGAGTCACTTTTCTAAACTTTGCTGTTTTCATTGTGATTTCATCACTTTTGTGTTTCTGAGTCACTGTGGATGTGAGTTGCTGAGTTTCAGACCTTATTGTGTGTCTCACTGTGATAGCAGCGACTTCAGGAATCACTACATCTCATTTCACTGAGATTCCCACACACTCGCCACAAAAGAAAAAAAAACATCTGCCTCGACCACAAAGGAAGAAATAGACTCTGACACGCCACAGAAAGACAAAAGCATGTTTTCTCCCTCGCCTCGTACGACCAAACTATCAAAAGTCCCGCTTGTTTCACTCAGCCTTCATCACACACACACACACACACACACACACACACACACACACACACACACACACACACACACACACACACACACACACACACACACACACACACACACACACACACGTCCTTAAAGGGCAAAGATTTTTAACAGTTTCCTGGAATTAAAATGGGATTTACACAAAGCTGTTGTTGGAGTGAAAAGTGATTAAAAAAAATGTCAATCAGTGGAAATACTTTATCTAAACAATTCAAGCATGTGTTTGTGAAACAAAGAGTAGATATGAGAAATATCACAGCATCTATTTCTACTGAAATAACCCGAGCGTCTGATAAACGATGAAAACAATATGAATGTTGGCTCCATCTACAGCAGTGGTTCTCAACCTGTGGTCCATTCAACCTCAGGGCTTCCATGAGTCAGTGCCAGGGGTCACACACACATTTAAAAATGTTACATTTACCGTATTTTCCAGCCTATTGTACACACCGCTGTACTGGTCTGTGCCATCACATAGGCCACGCCCTATTGGCTGATGAGCGTGACCTTCAAACAACTCAGCCAATCAGAACAGGCAGGTAGGAGGGCTGCTGTACTCATGTTAGGTTTAACAGAGGTTTCTGTGTATTCTGATGAGTTTTCATCTCCACATGAAGTCTCCTCCTCACTGCTACACATCTGCAGATCGATCCATGTACAGATGTTTATGGTCACTATTTACTGGATCCAGACTGATACACACCTCCATCTGTTCTTCTTACTTTAGATCACTGAGAGTCTGGACTCTCAGGACAACGTGGTGATCTGAGATACAATATCTAAACCTTATTGTACTTTTTACATGTTCTTTCCACCGTAAATACATTCAAGTAACAAACTTCACTTTATTACTAGTCTTTGATTTTTTTATTTCAGCAACAATCAAACAAATATCAAACAGATGTGACTCAGACATCGTACGTCGTACATACGGAGCACGTCTCATCGTCCATTTAAGAGTCCCAAACATTCAGCTCATGGTTACGTTGGTGGTAACATCCATTCCCAGTTACTGTATATCTCAGTTCAATGAAATAATGCCACTTGAACTCCTGATAATGTGTCTGTTTGTGCACTTTAAGGACCAACACACAATCTAACACAGAGACTGTAATATTTCATTTTATTTCCCAAACACATTCCCGTACTTTACATTTTAACTCCACAGTTGTAGACTTTAGGAACACTGTGTGTACAGTTAGATTTGATCAGTTCACGTGCACATTAAAGTGTGTGTGTTTCTGTGATAAAGCTTGGGGATTCCCACGATGACTGGTGTTACTTTGTGTGTCTCCTACGTATCTATCATCATTACACACACACACACACGCACACATGAACAACACAAAAAACATGATACAATAGAAGTGTTTACTGCTACTGCCGTGTGTGTGTGTGTGTGTGTGTGTGTGTGTGTGTGTGCGTGTGCGTGTGTGTGTGCGTGTGCGTGTGCGCGTGCGCGCGCGTGTGTGTGTGTGCGTGTGTGTGTGTGAAATGACCTTTTTGTAGTGTCCATCCTGAAGTCACTGCCAAATTTCCTGTGATACAAACTCTCTCTCTCTCTCACACACACGCACACACACACACACACACACACGCACACGCACACGCACACACACACGCACACACACACACACACAGCGTAAGAATGACTTTAATAAGTCCAGTATGAGGTTCATCTTAATGCTGATGTATACGTTACACTTAGCTTCTAAAAGCTTTTATTTTGGTAAGCTTCAGATATAATCTGGTGCTAAACATTGTTACTCAATCTGCCTTTTTCCTGGTTTCTATAGATAAAATGATTTAAGTAAAAACATATATTTTTTTTACTTTTAAGTTAAAGAGGAACCTGTCAGACTATCACACATCACTGTAGAAAAGACTAAACTAGATTATCTTAAGATGCTGATCCTCATTAACATAAACCTTGGGGTTGAACAGTTACCGTAGACGGACCGTAGGTGAAGCAGCAGTGTTCCTGGGTTAACTGAGCTTCTATCGCATGTCCCTGGTGGTATGCCAAAATCAGTGACCTGCAGCTTCTCAGCGGTAGAGAAGAAGAGTGCTACGTCAACTGCGTAAACCTCTTCGTATCTATTAAGGCACTATTTACTCCCCCTTAAACATGACGTGGGTGAAGTAAATGCAGACGGAGAAGAATCACTAACGTGTTTAAGGACTAAATGGAACTGTCGCCACCTCTGGTCATAGATTTTTTCGGGTCACCGGCGCTCAGCTGCCACTCGACTAGTGGACGTTGACTAGTGTGCACATAAAGTCCACTTTTAACATGATGAAGTCGCTCAACCCTTATTATATATGTATATACTGTACAAACTAATATAAATATACATCAGAAATAAACACGGCCAATAATCTGGCAGCTTGTTCACGAGGTACTTATTGTCTCTGCACACGCCTCACACACAGATGATAGCAATCACTAATAATAGAGGTATGGACACACACACACACACACACACACACTCAGAGAACAAGCGCTAAGTAGAAAAGTTCCTGGTGGGTGTAGCAGGAGGCTTTGAGACGCCACTACAGTCTCCCATGGAGCAGGAAGGTGTGTGTGTGTGTGTGTGTGTGTGTGTGTGTGTGTGTGTGTGTGTGTGTGTGTGTGTGTGTGTGTGTGTGTGTGTGTGTGTGTGTGTGTAAAAAGTCATCAAACTGAGGGTTGATAATGAGGGTCAGAGATGCTTCTGGTTCTACTGGAAACGTTCTCGCCTCCATCCATGTTCATTATCATCTTATGATCCATCCATGTAGTCTATCTGGGACCTGTACCTCTGGTAGAGAATCATCCTAATCCTTCTCTTGTCCTCCTCTAATAACTAAATGTACAAACATCAAACAAATCCTCCATAAAGTAACAATAACATGAAAGTGTTTTACTAGAAAGATGAAAAACGTCTCTGTCACAGGTAAAGATGAAACTCACTGGATCGTGAACAAAATCCTCAAAAATAGAAACATGTGGACATAGAACAGTGTTTACCAAACATTATCGCTCCATGTACCCTGAGCTCATGTTCTACATTATTAATATCTACAGACTCTTTCTGTGTCTCGTCCAACATTTACTTTGAATTTAAGCCTTTTTGTTCATTTATTTTTTGTTTATTTTATAATTTGAACTTCACCTTTTGGTGTTTTTTAAAGAGTTGTGCCACAAATTATGATTGATGGATGGAAAAAAATGTCTGTGCATGTAAAAAATCTCTAATATTGAAAAAAATAAAGTGAAATGTGTGTGTACCTCCTGAAAGGTGTTGATGTACCCCTAGGGCAGCGGTCTGCAAACATTATTCTCTCACCTGGATTAAAAAAATACATTCTCAATGAAGACAATATAGTGTAGAAAATTCTATACGAAGTTACAAATATATCTAATAATTTTTTAAAAAAATAACAAAATCAACACATGCTAATTGATAATTTCTTGCTACATCAAGCATGCATATTAATCTGGTACGTTAGCAGTTAATTAAATATTTCCCACACAAATAAATTCTCTGTTTTCTTCCAGAATAGTGTTTTTGTTGGTTTAGTTATTTTATCATAGATTTAAAACATAAGGTTAGCCACAGGTGTAGGAAAGTTTATGGTTGATGATAATTATTGCACAATGTGATTTATTTTTAGGTTGACATATTATTATATCATGATTTTATTTGGTGTCAGTGTCATTTATCATTAATAACTTCTGTAAGAAATAACAGTTCATCATTATATTATTTTCTTATAGCTATAGGAGCCATTGCTAAAGAGTCAAAGAGCCACATGAGGCTCCAGAGCCACAGGTTACAGACCCCTGTCCTAGGGGTACACGTACCCCAGTTTGGGAACCACTAGAATATACAGAAATCTCACAAACATTTTTAACCAAGGGAATATATGTAATATAAAATGTATTTATTGTTAACCTATCAGTATGATTTTAGTTAAAAAAAAACATACATAATATACATATTTATATGACCTAATACTACTGTTATAATAAATAATTTAACTTTAAAACCTCCACATATTAAACATGAAATCAAATCCCAGTAGTTTATTAAATCAGTCCAACTATGATGTGTTACTGTATCATCCTCAGGAGATGATGATGATTGTTCATATCTACAGTGATGTTTGACCGTGGGAAACTGAAAACTCTATAAAGATGAACATTTTTAGTGTTAGAGCAGCTCTGGTGTGTGTGTGTGTCTCTACTCTCCAACAGTCCCTGAAAGCACCACACACACACATCCATGTACACAGGACACACACACACACACAGAGAGTGGGGGTCCTACGCAGACCCCACCACCACGATGTTGCTGGCCTTGGTATTTCCTGTGTTTTATTGTGTGTCTAATGTTCTGGTCATTTATCTATCTATAAAAGACAGAAACGTCTGTGTGTGTGTGGAGCAAATATCTCCCCGACGCGATGTGAGTTCGACCTGAAACTTAGTCAACGGGTTCGAAATACACCAATGTGTGTGTGTCTTTATTTTGGAGCAATTAGGTGAAGCAAAACGGTCAAAGCATTAATTTTATAATTACGGCTCCCTCTGTAAGAGCGCGGTATTGAGCGCTCTACTTCTGGTTCCGCGTTCATGACGTCACTGTGTCACAGTTTGTTTGGGTTAAAAAAAAAAAGTCAATATTAAAAATGTTTTTGTACTGCTAAATATTTCATGGTGATTTAATATTATTCCCGTGATTCCAAACTTCTTTTAAATCTCGGGTCACGGGCTTCACTTCCTCCTTCGTCTCCATAACTGTGGGCGGTGCCTGTGCTGACGTTCGTTAGTCAACATTATCGCAAACTATCTGGTTATTCAGACAGAAGAATGTAACGTTTTAGTGAGTGGATGTGTCCATAACACGGCTCTACTATGATTATTGTTTGTTCTGAGTGTTTCTTCTTATATTATTCTATGTGCTAAGATGCTAGCAGCTACAATGTAAACACACACACACACAGTATTTATAATAAAAATATACTAAATGAGTAAAATAAAACAAAAAACTAAACAATAATTATACGAAAAATACACAAAAAGACAACTGAAAGATAAAAAATACACATGATGACTTCAAAAAACATACATTACAGAAAAATACAACACAAATATGAAAATGGCTCAAAATACACAAAACTAAATATTTATACAAAAAATACACAAAACTAAATATTTACACAAAAATACACAAAATGACTCCAGAATCACTACAATGGCAACAAAAACAATAATTATACAAAAAAATGCACAAAAACACAACAGAAACACACAAAAATAAGCAATTATACCCCTTATGCTCCCACATGAATGCATACTTCCGACGGGCACTGTACTAGTTTATGTAAATACAGAACAAACAGCGTTCTGTTTTGGCTCAGTACGAGACGCACCATTTAATGGTCAAATAGGGAACAAATCCTATAATTACGATAATTTTAGATGCATTTCCTAATTAATACAACATGTACTAGTGCAGACATAAGCAACTGGCAGCTCGGGGGCCAAATGCAGCCCTTGGTCTAATGTGATGCGGCCCTCAAAGTAAATGTACAAAATGACAGAAAAATACACAAAACAAGAGCAAGATAACACAAAAAATTAGAAAGAATTACAACATTGCAAGAAAATACAGTAAAAGACGAGGAAAAACATGCAGAAAATACTCCAAAAGCACTCAAAACTACTACAAAAATGAGCAAAAAGCAACACTAATACACACAGTTACTCAGAAAAATATGCAACATTACAGAAAATGATAGCAAAAGTACACAAAAACATAGAAATATGGAAAAATTACTCCGACAATGCAAAATAGCAGCACAAATACACAATATGACTGCAAATAAACATGTTTTAGAAGAAAAATACAAAAACAACTATAGCAATGCACAAAATGTCTGACATGTTGGTTTGTTTTCAAGTAAGTATCATGCAGTGAGCGTAGACTGTGCAGTGAGAAGCCAGGAGGACAGTAGAGGCAGTCGCTATGATGAGGACGACTGGGATTGGTTAACTCAGTCAGTCAATCAGAGTAACTCAAACTACGGAAATATAAGCGTGAGAATGGTCAAGTGTGGTGAGAGAATGCGTCAAATTGCGTGACTGTCACACTCAAGGGGTGAGGCTTGGCAGCTCTGGCACATAATAGTTAGCTTAGCATGTAGCCACCAGTCCCACATGTTAGTTAGCTAAGCATGTAGTCACCAGTCCCATATGTTTGTTAGCTTAGAATTTAGTCACCAGTCCCACATGTTTGTTAGCTTAGCATGTAGTCACCAGTCCACATGTTTGTTAGCTTAGCATGTAGTTACCAGTCCACATGTTTGTTAGCTTAGCATGTAGCCACCAGTCCCACATGTTTGATAGCTTAGCATGTAGCCACCAGTCCCACATGTTAGTTAGCTTTGCACATAACCACAAGTCCCTGATGTTTGGTTTGCTTAGCAAGTAGCCACCAGTCCCACATGTTTGATAGGTTAGTACAATGCTACCTGTCCTACGTTCGGTTAGCTTAGCATATAGCGGCGCTGGCCGAGCAGGGTCAAAGGCTGAAGGGGCGGAGCTTAGTTATGACATTCTTAAAGGCTTGAAGTAAAAATCTGAAAAACCCTGAATATTATAAATAAATAAAACCACTTTGTTGCTGCTGCATCATTGTTTCAACACTAACCACTAACATACACCACAGCATGACTCCGCCCCTTATACACACACACACACATTGCTCCATTCTCAGTTGGATAAAAACAATGGAAGTGCTCTGATTACGTGTGTGTGTGTGTGTGTGTGTGTGTGTGTGTGTGTGTGTGTGTGTGTGTGTGTGTGTGTGTGTGTGTGTGTGTGTGTGTGTGTGTGTGTGTGTGTGTGAGAAAGAGGTGGGAGACAAAAGTTTGTCCCTCCCTCACCCTTTCCTCCTTTGGACTGTAGTGTGTGTGTGTGTGTGTGTGTGTGTGTGTTGGTCAGGGCGGGGTATAAATGCACAGCGTGGGTTGGTGAAACCAGGCCACCAGTTGTTGACAGACGTTCCTCTCACTGAGGAACAGATCACATCCCTCCATGCTCTGCTCTGGGATCTGTTCTTTAAACCCGACTCTAAAACATTTTTCTGTCAGAACTTTTCAAACTGAGGCTCCTGGACTAAAAGTTGGATCGTACTCCTGGAATGAGTTCATTAGACCCCAGCGTGTGCAGGGAGGACATGATGTGTCCCAGAAGGAGGTCTATCACTGACCTTTGGACCTCAGAACCTCAGAGTCCAGCCTCAGACCCTGAACTGGGTTTGGACCACAGCGTGTCTGAGGACCACCTGAGGACAGCAGAGCAGAGTCCTGACACTGGAGCATCTGGGACGGGTTGCGTGGACTCAAAGGTCACGGAGGTGGAGCAGAGGATCCGTAGACCCATGAACGCCTTCATGGTTTGGGCCAAAGACGAGAGGAAGAGGTTGGCGGTTCAGAACCCAGACCTGCACAACGCTGTGCTCAGCAAGATGCTCGGTAAGAGGAACACCAGGACAAGTGATCAATAGATAAAGTTCAACAAATAGAAAAAAAAATAATTAATGATAAGTACAGAATTAGGGCTGGGACTTTATCACTTTAATTTTGATTCATAAATTATAGAAAAATAACGCCCAAAAAACAGTGTGAAACATATCACGAATTCCAGGTATACACATAATACTGATGCACAGCCCACAACACAATAAACAGGAGAACCAGAGAAGAAGTCGTTGCTGTGCTTTGTGGGCGTTAATTTTAGTTTAAATAAAACATTAGATGGAAAATTAAAGCCACGTTGTGTGAAAATTGTTACATTTAGATGTTTCGCATTGAGGTGCTAGCTGCTACATGTTTAGCATTCAGGTGCTAGGCTAGCAAAGCTCCACTATTCCACAAACTCTTTCTCTAACATTGTTTCACACAACGTGGCTTTAGTTTTCCATCCAATGTTTTTATTTAAACTAATTATAACGCCCACAAACAGGTTCTCCTGTTTCTTGCGTTGTGGGCTGTGCATCAGTATTATAGGTATAATTGTCCCAGCCCTAATAATAAGTGAAGAAGCGTAAACGTCTTCAGAACTTTCTGAGGTCAGAGTTCAAACATCTCTGCAGTGGGAGGATCTTCTCAGTGAGTGTTTGTATGTTCTCAGGTCAGTCGTGGAAGGCGCTCTGTGCCACAGACAAACGTCCCTTTGTGGAGGAGGCCGAGAGGCTCCGCCTCCAGCACCTCCATGACCACCCCCACTACAAGTACCGCCCTCGCCGCAAGAAGACCACCAAGAAGCTGAGGAGGGTGGAGCCAGGCCTGCTGATGCACGGCGTCTCTGGAGGTTCTGTTTACGGACACGCCCACCATCAGCATCACCAGCACCTGCTGCCCACCAGGGGCCACTACAGGGACATGCAGGGGCCCCTGGACCTGGACTACGGCCTCCCCACCCCTGAGATGTCTCCTCTTGATGTGGTGGACGACAGGGTGGGAGAGTCCGTGTTTTTTCCTCAGCACATTCAGGATGAGGCAGCAATGGGGGGATGGGGCGGATACCATTACAACCAGCAGTGCCCTGCCCACTACAAGCAGAGCCCCGCCCCCCTGAGTCCTGCTTTGAGCTGCAGCAGCAGGACCGTGAGCAGGAGCTGCAGACATCGACCTGCTGACACTAAACTCAGTCCACTGGTCGCTCTCAGGAACCCTGTCATGGTCCCGCCCCTCATTCCTGACTCCGCCTCTTTAGATTCCTACACGCCGTCGCACATCAGCCTGTCAGAGCCAGTGAAAAGCCAGCAGGCAGCACTGAACACGCCCCCTGTTAGCTACTACAACCACATGTATGGAAGCTCCTCCCCATTCCCTCCATCCCACCTGGGACAGCTGTCTCCTCCCCCTGACTCCTCCCCTTCATCTTGCTCCTCTTCCTCACTTCCTTCGTCCACGTTCTCCCACGCCGTGCACGGCCCCTCCTCCTCTGCTGAGTTCTGGTCCGAGGTTGACCGCCACGAGTTTGACCAGTACGTGACCTTCAGCAGAGGTCAGGAGGACACGCTGAGTCAGCGTGGGAATAACGACAGGGACGGTGGCATTGGGCTGATGGGTTTGTGCGATGGCGGCGTTAGTGTTAGCAGCACGCTAATCTCTGCCCTGTCCGACGCCAGCAGCGCCGTTTACTACAGCGCCTGCATCACAGGGTGACGACCTTTGACCTCCAGCATAGCTGCACCATGACATCATCAGTAGATATACATCAAGCAGGACAGCAGCTCTCCAGGAACACACAGAATAAAAGGAATAAACACACATTTAAACACTTTTATTTATTTCTCTTATTAACACACGCACCAGGTTTGGGGTCATTTATAATTGTTATCGTGTAATTATTAATCAAATACAACATTATGATGTTATTGTAATTCAAATTGTAATTGAAAAAATCTGTTGCTGCTGTAATCATAATTTCATTGTAATTGAGTTCAGATAATTGACTGTAATTGTAATTGTCATGAAAATTCTATTAAAAAATGGTAATTACAAGTTAAACGCAAACCTATTACAATATGTTTGATATCACTACCTGTCACTTCTCTTAAGGTTCATTTTACTTTTGTCGAGGGCTACATTATAAATATTAATACCAATATATTCTTTGATTAGGAAACCTAACAAGGTAATCAATAGATGATAGATCATATTTATCACTAAACTGTCTGGACTTGAACTGTTTTCCAACCACTGGATGTTTGAGTGCTAGAGCAGAAGCTAACAACTTGTTAACGTTTAGCTAACGACTAGCTAACAACTAGCTAACGACTAGCTAATGACCAGTTAACACTAAAGTTTGGATTGTGTAGGTAATTTACATGAAACATGTTTACACTTTATTTAAGAGGATATGAGAAGTATTTATCAGAGCTAAAGGTGGACCAATCAGGATTTAGCTCCTGATCACTCATTGATCTGGGAACACTATTTCTCATTGAACTACGTCAACGTTGTGACTCTACTCTCTAACGACTCCTCCAGTTTCTTTCACGCTTTCATTCCCACATTGAGCCACAAAGCTCCCATTCCTTGTTCTCGATCCTCTACAGACGGCAGAGCTGTTCCCTAAACCGCCCTCGCCTGTGTCTCTATCAGGGCCGACCCACGCCACAAACATCTTCAAATTCATTCCTTCATTTTTATCTTAAACAGTAACTAAACCCTTAGAATTTATTCTGACCTGCCACTAAGGAGGAAATTAAAAAGAAAGCCTTGATTATGGGCGGGGCTTCTGGATCAGTTAAGCCACGCCCAGTCTAAACATTTAAGGGGGGGGGGTATTATGGAAAATCGAGTTTTTCAAGATTTATATCATGTCACTATGTCATTCCCTCATTAAAAACATATGTTCATTGGTTCATTCATGTATGTTTGAATCATCTTTAAAAACTCTGATGACATCATTTTAGGTGTAAATAAGTCCTCCTAGGAACGCCCCCACCTCCTGGAGACGCCTCGGACCTTTCGTCACCACTCCACAGCAGAGCCCCTCCCCTTCCTATGTTATTTTTCTTAGTTCAGCCCACGGCACCCGCCTCCACAGATTTAGCTTTTCATTTACTTATTTTAAATACTTTTGTAAGAAACCCATGGCTTATGTTGTCTGTACTCATTAATGTACGCATTCAAATAAAAAAATTAAAATGTAAATAAAACTTGTACCCCTCCCCCGCTTCCAGCTCCGTCAAAACCGCTGCAGTCACGGCAAACAGCTGATAGATAACTGTTTACTCTGCTCATTGTAACAGCTGAAAGTAGATTAATAAATACACAGTGATCCCTACTCGGGACTATAGCGCCATGCAGCAGCAGCAGCAGCAGCAGCAGCAGCAGCAGCAGCAGCAACAGCAGCAGCACCAGCAGCAGCAGCAGCAACAGCAGCAGCAGCAGCAGCAGCAGCAGCAGCAGCAGCAAGCAGCAGCAGCAGCAGCAGCAGCAACAGCAGCAGCAGCAGCAGCAGCAGCAGCAACAGCAACAGCAGCAGCAGCAGCAGCAGCAGCAACAGCAGCAGCAGCAGCAGCAGCAACAGCAGCAGCAGCAGCAGCAGCAGCAGCAGCAGCAGCAGCAGCAGCAGCAGCAGCAGCAGCAGCAGCAGCAGCAGCAGCAGCAGCAGCAACATCAGCAGCAGCAGCAGCAGCAGCACGGGTTAAGGCTAGGATACACTGTGCGATCGTTGTTCTCAGCTCCAGCTCAAACTGTGCGACTCATGTGCTGAATGTTCTCAGCTCTGACACCATCTGACTGTTCACACTGTACGTTCATACACAACACGTCGGGGTCTGGTTTCCGGAAATGCAACGTACAAATTAGAAGAAGAAGAAGAAGAACTCTAAAGTGTCGCTATTAAAACAGACGAAGAAAGAAGAAACCAGAAGTGGAGACACTCACAAATCTCCTCAAAAAGAGTTTAAAAAAGAAAAGATGGTGATGTGATGGACCAGGTATTGGCAGAACAGACGTGGACAGTACAGTCCGTCAATTTTACAGCTGTCCTACGGTTGTTCACACATGCGCACTGTGAGCGTTTACGGTAAGACGGTCCGTGGAACTGCTTCATCTGTGAGATACCATCACAGGGACAGACTAGATGTATAACATGTTAGATTTACTAAAAACCTATGAATGTTGATCAGGAGCTGGTTATGAAGTGTTAATCACTTATCGTGACCCCATGTATACTACTACATGTATACTACATTTAGTAGTATACATGTAGTATACACCATGTACACTACACCGTGTACAGTACACCATGTATACTACACCATGTATACTACACTATGTATACTACACTATGTATACTACACTATGTATACTACACCATGTATACTACACTATGTATACTACACTATGTATACTACACCATGTATACTACACCATGTATACTACACTATGTATACTACACTATGTACACTACACCATGTATACTACACTATGTACACTACACCATGTATACTACACCATGTATACTACACTATGTATACTACACTATGTACACTACACCATGTATACTACACCATGTACACTACACCGTGTACACTACAGCATGTACACTACACCATGTATACTACACCATGTATACTACACTATGTATACTACACTATGTATACTACACTATGTACACTACACCATGTATACTACACTATGTACACTACACCATGTATACTACACCACGTATACTACACCATGTATACTACAGCATGTATACTACACCATGTATACTACAGCATGTATACTACACCATGTATACTACACCATGTATACTACACGATGTATACTACACCATGTAAACTACACCATGTATACTACACGATGTATACTACACTATGTACACCACACCATGTATACTACACCATGTACACTACACCATGTATACTACACTATGTACACTACACCATGTATACTACACTATGTACACTACACCATGTATACTACACCATGTATACTACACTATGTACACTACAGCATGTACACTACACCATGTATACTACACCATGTATACTACACTATGTATACTACACCATGTACACTACACCATGTATACTACACTATGTATACTACACCATGTATACTACACTATGTACACTACACCATGTACACTACACCATGTATACTACACTATGTATACTACACTATGTACACTACAGCATGAATACTACAGCATGGATACTACACCATGTATACTACTCCATGTATACTACACTATGTATACTACACCATGTATACTACACGATGTATACTACACCATGTATACTACACCATGTATACTACAGCATGTATACTACACCATGTATACTACAGCATGTATACTACACTATGTATACTACACGATGTATACTACACTATGTATACTACACGATGTATACTACACTATGTATACTACACTATGTATACTACACGATGTATACTACACCATGTATACTACACCATGTATACTACAGCATGTATACTACACCATGTATACTACAGCATGTATACTACACCATGTATACTACACCATGTATACTACACCATGTATACTACACGATGTACACTACAGCATGTATACTACACCATGTATACTACACGATGTATACTACAGCATGTATACTACAGCATGTATACTACACCATGTATACTACACCATGTATACTACACCATGTATACTACACGATGTACACTACAGCATGTATACTACACCATGTATACTACACGATGTATACTACAGCATGTATACTACACCATGTATACTACACCATGTATACTACACCATGTATACTACACCATGTATACTACACCATGTATACTACACCATGTATACTACACGATGTACACTACAGCATGTATACTACACCATGTATACTACACCATGTATACTACACTATGTACACTACACCATGTACACTACACCATGTATACTACACCATGTATACTACACCATGTATACTACACCATGTATACTACACGATGTACACTACACTATGTATACTACACTATGTATACTACACTATGTACACTACACCATGTATACTACACTATGTATACTACACCATGTACACTACAGCATGTATACTACAGCATGTATACTACACGATGTATACTACACTATGTATACTACACGATGTACACTACAGCATGTATACTACAGCATGTATACTACACCATGTATACTACACCATGTATACTACACTATGTACACTACACCATGTATACTACACCATGTATACTACACCATGTATACTACACTATGTACACGACACCATGTATACTACACCATGTATACTACACTATGTATACTACACTATGTACACTACACCATGTATACTACACTATGTATACTACACTATGTACACTACACCATGTATACTACACCATGTATACTACACCATGTATACTACACTATGTACACGACACCATGTATACTACACCATGTATACTACACTATGTATACTACACTATGTACACTACACCATGTATACTACACTATGTATACTACACTATGTATACTACACTATGTACACTACACCATGTATACTACACTATGTACACTACAGCATGTACACTACACTATGTACACTACACCATGTATACTACACCATGTATACTACACCATGTATACTACACTATGTACACTACACCATGTATACTACACTATGTATACTACACTATGTACACTACAGCATGTACACTACACCATGTATACTACACCATGTATACTACACTATGTACACTACAGCATGTACACTACACTATGTACACTACACCATGTATACTACACCATGTATACTACACCATGTATACTACACTATGTACACTACACCATGTATACTACACTATGTATACTACACTATGTACACTACAGCATGTACACTACACCATGTATACTACACCATGTATACTACACTATGTATACTACACTATGTACACTACACCATGTATACTACACCATGTATACTACACCATGTATACTACACTATGTATACTACACCATGTATACTACACCATGTATACTACACCATGTATACTACACTATGTACACGACACCATGTATACTACACCATGTATACTACACTATGTATACTACACTATGTACACTACACCATGTATACTACACTATGTATACTACACTATGTATACTACACTATGTACACTACACCATGTATACTACACTATGTACACTACAGCATGTACACTACACCATGTATACTACACCATGTATACTACACTATGTACACTACAGCATGTACACTACACCATGTATACTACACCATGTATACTACACTATGTACACTACAGCATGTACACTACACTATGTACACTACACCATGTATACTACACCATGTATACTACACCATGTATACTACACTATGTACACTACACCATGTATACTACACTATGTATACTACACTATGTACACTACAGCATGTACACTACACCATGTATACAACACCATGTATACTACACTATGTATACTACACTTTGTACACTACACCATGTATACTACACCATGTATACTACACTATGTATACTACAGCATGTACACTACACTATGTACACTACACCATGTATACTACACCATGTACACTACACCATGTATACTACACTATGTACACTACACCATGTATACTACACCATGTATACTACACTATGTATACTACACTATGTACACTACACCATGTATACTACACTATGTATACTACACCATGTACACTACAGCATGTATACTACAGCATGTATACTACAGCATGGATACTACAGCATGTATACTACACGATGTATACTACACTATGTATACTACACGATGTACACTACAGCATGTATACTACACCATGTATACTACAGCATGGATACTACAGCATGTATACTACACGATGTATACTACACGATGTACACTACAACATGTATACTACAGCATGTATACTACACCATGTATACTACACCATGTATACTACACCATGTATACTACACTATGTACACGACACCATGTATACTACACCATGTATACTACACTATGTATACTACACTATGTACACTACACCATGTATACTACACTATGTATACTACACTATGTATACTACACTATGTACACTACACCATGTATACTACACTATGTACACTACACCATGTATACTACACTATGTATACTACACTATGTATACTACACTATGTACACTACACCATGTATACTACACCATGTATACTACACTATGTACACTACACCATGTATACTACACCATGTATACTACACTATGTATACTACACCATGTATACTACACCATGTATACTACACCATGTATACTACAGCATGTATACTACAGCATGTGTGAGTGCGTGCGTGAGTGCGTGTGTCGGTGACAGATCTTCGTCCGTACGTTAGCATTCCTCACTATGATAATCATTCTAATGTATTGTAGTGATGTAAAAATGTAGAAAGTATCTAAATACAGCACACAGAAAAACAGAAGTAAACATCCATGTGTGTTTGTATTAGTACTGAAGGGGGCGTGTTCATGGGCGTGTCTGACTTGGAGTTTTGCTTTAATTTTTCCCTGATAAGTTACAGCTGTGACTGTAGCGGAGCGTGAGTGACAGGATGCTGTCTCTACACACATTGGACAGGGCAGGGAAGGGGTCCACAGGTGATAGTTTTTATAGGAAGGGGCGGAGCTAACAGTGACGGTCCAATCACATAACAGAATCTTGAATAGAAAAATAAACTCTAATGTCCTGGTTTCAACCCATAGAGGGCAGTCTCTCTGCTTTAGGTTCAGTTTGGGTCTCGACCCGTGGTTGAGGAGCGATGGAGGGTCGAGATCTCCTACTTTTTAAAATCAGAGTTTTGAGATCCAGTCGTCTTTAGAATCTCACAGTTTGAATGAATTCATCTCAGATAAACTGAAGAAGACGAGATGTGTGTGGTGTTCAAACCAAAGTTGTTTATGGTTTACTTGATGCCAGTTTCTGTAAATGATTGATGCACTCAGAGTTTTGTGTTAAAACGTGTTCAGTGAACGACTTCCACTTGTTTTGTGTAAAATTGTTTTATTATAAATAACGAATATTTGAATATTTCTCTTTGCACTGGGTTTACTGTGTTTGCTGTAGAAATATGACACGACTTATTAAAAGAAATGATTAACTGGTTTGAATTCAACTAAAGGCTGTTCTTTGTCTTTTCATAAACTCTGGTGTGTTGGTGGAGGTAAATAATTGAGTTTGCAGTTGACATCCCTAATTTCATTTTTTTTTTTTTTTAAATGGAAACATTTAAATACTTAAAAAAATAAATGAATTTTTTATATATATATATATATATATATATATATATATATATATATATATATAAAACTGAGAAATTATGCCATTAAAAGTCAGATGCAATATTTATTTTCTTTTTAAAAAATCTGAGTATTTCAAATTTGAGTATGTGAAAGAATAAAAAAATATTCAAACAGCCGGAACAAATAAACTAGCAAATCAAAGTTTTAAATCACCCAGAATCAATATTTTTGATCCGTTTTATTCACAATATCCAGTCACTTGTTCATTATTCTTTTAATGATTTTTACTGAAAATTTCATTAAAATCCATCTATTAGATTTTTAGTGACTGATCACAGACAAACAGATCAAAACGATTAAATAAAGGAAAGGAACAAAACAATAATTCTAATAATAATAATAATAATAAAGTTACATTTTTAAAAGAGCCAATTGTAAATTTTACAGAAATTACTAAATGCAAATGAAACATTGATCTACAACATCATCAACTCTTATCCAATCACAGGGAGGAGCTTTAATTGATCATTTAACTCACTCTGCTTTGATTAGCTTGAAGTCATCCCATAGTTGCCATGGTTACGTATAGACTTCCTGTTTTAAGGCATCTTCCTTTTTCAGCAGAAGTCACGTGTGGATCTGGAGTAAAATGGATGGATGGATGGATGGATGGATGAATGGATGGATGGATGGATGGATGGATGGATGGATGGATGGATGGTAGTGCTGTATAAAGGCTCTGCCCACAACCATCTTCAGTTTTTATTCATTTGTTTGAATTCCCAAATTAATAGATATTTTTTGTGAAGCACTGTTGGTTTGTTATGAATTCATAAAATGATTCTTTTAGTATATTAGTCCTTGTTGTGGGTGTGGTCTGTTACTGAGGATGATAAAGTGTTCCATAGATTAATCATAAAGTGTAGTTTTTATAACCTGAGGTGGAACCAAACCCTGGTCTTCCAGTAGACGTCCGTCCTCCAGAGTTTCCCAGTAAACAACCATCCTTTCCAGCCCCGTTTTGTTTAAGCTGAGGGAGGGAGACGTCAACATCTGTAGCCACTGTAAAGATCTGTGTTTGTGTTCTTTCAAAGGCTGAGCTCACATCTGCTTTGAGTTACACTTTAGTCCATGAGACGCTCATTTAGAGCCACCGCGACGTCCACGACATCCACAACGTCCTCTGAGCACCAGGAGGGACTCATTCCTCCTGTTCACACACAGCAGTGTGGTTTCCATCTGATTAACAGTGACACACACACACACACACACACACAACCTCTATCAACTATTCAGCTGACGTTGTCATAGAGAATGGTATTATACTATACAGTCACATAGTGAGTTATTATTACAAACAGCAACATTACGCTAACACCGGTAGGGTTTACAGGATTCATTCTGCTCTTAAATGTGTTGTGAAGAACTTTTTAGTTTTAAAGTGTTTTTTGTAGAAACATTCACAGTAGAAATGTAGATACTGTAGTTCATACCTAGATCACTTCTCTATTAACAACTCTGATCAACTTTGGCCTCCTGCAGGCCAGCAGGATGGTTGTTCTATCTGAAGTATTATCTACACAATCCTGGATTAGAGCGATGTTACATTAGAAAAGCTATGACCTTATTAAAAATCAATTAATAAAACAGTTAAAAAAAGAAATGCAGCTAGCTAGCTAGCTAGCAGATAAAGACCACAGCAGAGCTAACTGGAGCCGACGCCTCCGTCATAATGACAGCAGTTATGATACATTTCCCTGGATTGTTGTTGTGCTTAGTTATTGTTTCTATTTATAGACTTCATGACATTTTACTGGTTACCATGGTAGCAGCAGTAAAACACAGTGCACTGAAAAAACCACAGATATTGTGCTAGCTTTGTGCTAGCTTTGTGCTAGCTTTGTGCTGTGAGCTTTGTGCTAGCTTTGTGCTAGCTTTGTGCTAGCTTTGTGCTGTGAGCTTTGTGCTAGCTTTGTGCTAGCTTTGTGCTGTGAGCTTTGTGCTAGCTTTGTGCTAGCTTTGTGCTAGCTTTGTGCTAGCTTTGTGCTAGCTTTGTGCTAGCTTTGTGCTGTGAGCTTTCATTAAAGGAGAATAAATAGAAAGAAAAAGAAAGAGATTGTCATGTCATAAGGCTAAAGGTTACATTCTCGTTGTTTCTAGTTCTATGTGTTTCATATGAATAAGCCTAGATTTTAAATATTTATGATATCTTTATCATAACTTACCAGAATTTACCTTTGTCTGCTTTTGTGATTCAAACGGTCATTGTTACTTATTGTACTGCGCTATGAGCCTTCACTGTACATATTATATTATAGTTATTTATTATGCTATACCACGTCACCCTCCACTGGATATATAATTAGCTGTAATAAACTATATTTTAGCATTTTAGAATGCTAATCATACTTCTGTGATTATTTTGGTGAAAGTGCCTCAAAAGTATTGTAACACTTTACAATTCATAGACAGTAATATTGTAATGTAACTAATTACTTTTAAATGACTGTAACTACTATTCCATCAAACTCCTGAAGTTTGCAGACGACACGACCACCATCGTCTCATCTCTGATGGAGACGAGTCTGACTACAGGTGGAGACAGACCGGCTGGTGTCCTGGTGCAGCCAGAACAACCTGGAGCTCAACGCTTTAAAGACAGTGGAGATGATAGCAGACTTCAGGAAGAACCCAGCCCCCCTCACCCCCCTCACCCTGGGAGACTCTACAGTGAGCTCTGTGGAGAACTTCTGCTTCCTGGGGACCATCATCACTCAGGACCTCAAGTGGAGCTGAACATCAGCTCCATCATCAAAAAAGCTCAGCAGAGGATGTACTTCCTGTAGCAGCTGAAGAAGTTCAGTGTTCCAACAAAGATGATGGTGAACTTCTACAGCTCCATCATCCAGTCCATCCTCTGCTCCTCCATCACCATCTGGTACCTGCAGCTACGGCCAAGGACAAGGCCAGACTGCAGCGTATCATCCACTCTGCAGAGAAGGTCATCGGCTGCAATCTGCCCTCCCTCCAGGACCTGAACCCCTCCAGGATTCTGAGGCGTGCAGGAAAGATTGTGGCTGACCCCTCCCACCCCGGTCATAAACTGTTTCAATCTCTCCCTTCTGGAAGAAGGTTTAGGTCCATCAGGACCAGAACCTCCAGACACAAAAACAGCTTCTTTCCCTCTGCCACCATCCACATGAACACACCCCAAGTCACCCACTGAACCCCCCCCCCCCCCCCCCCCACCTCCATGATGACATTATCTGCTGCACTGTATATATATATATATATATATATATATATATATATATATATTTATATTTATCCTATTTATCCTTTATTCTCTATCTATCCTTTATTTATCCTCATCCTTTATATTTATCATTATTATTATTATTATTGTTGCTGAATTGTTCTTTGTTTTTTATTTATTTATTTTTGTTGTTTGTTTTGTGCACCAACTACCAAGACAAATTCCTTGTACTGTCCTTAAAACTGTACATGGCCATTAAAACATTTCTGATTCTGATTCTGATCAATCATTAGTCAGAGGATGATTTACTACTTTCTTACACAAACACATCGCTACTATTTGATGACACGTTCACACTTTGATGATGAATTTGACACGGCACTGAGTTGGAGAAGCCACGCCTCCAGGAAGCTCTCTGTCGTGATTGACATAAACAGACACGCCCACAAAGATGAGCATGTTAGCATCCTTCACACAGTGCTATGTCTGTATTTACTACAGTCTATGTATCTACAGGTGAAGGCCCCGCCCCCACACTCTGTTTATAAAGCAGCATGAGCTCAGCTACAGAGTGGGCGGAGCCATCCTCTGGCCCTACGTCACCGTGGGGGGAGGAGGAAGTCAGTGTCCTGTTTATAGACACGCCCACTCATGAATATGCATAATTAGGATGTAAATCAGCCTGTTTGTGTAGAGTTGGTCAGAAAATGACTTTTCAGAGGATCAAACTCTGTGAAAATAAACCTTTAATATGATGTTTTTGTGCTTCTTAGAACAAAAGTAGATGATGGTGAAAAATAACATGATATGAGAACTTTTAAATACTAGTGAGAGAAAATCTCCTCCAGGCTCAGAGAGAAGGAGGAGGGGTTTGGAAAACAGACGGGGTTTCCCCACTCCCCATGTCTGTGTTTCCAATAGTCCACATGTGGTTATGGTGTGTGTGTGTGTGTGTGTGTGTGTGTATGTGTGTGTGTGTGTGTGTGTGTGCGTGTGCGTGTGTGTGTGCGTGTGTGTGTGTGTGTGTGTGTGTGTGTGTGTGTGTGTGTGTGTGTGTGTGTGTGTGTGTGTGTGTGTGTGTGTGTGTGTGTGTGTGCGTGTGTGTGTGTGCGTGTGTGTGTGTAGTAGTAGTAGTTTAGTTAGTGATCAGCTGACACTAACACACAAACCGTTCACCTGGGGGTGTATCGGTGTATCATCAGTTCAGTAAATGTAATATAACATTTACTGGTTCAAAATAATAAAAGCATGATTTTAGTCTTTAAATAAATATGATTAAAAACAGACGTTAACATTAGTGATGATGACATGAAGCAGTTAAAGTTAAGCAACTTTTTCAATGATCCACAGGGGATTCAAACCCACAACCCTCCTCCTTAACCCTAAGGAATAGTTACCAGCACAAACCAGTGAGTCATCAGATAAAACGGACACCAGTTGAACTGAAACACTGTAAAATAAAAGCCACAAACACAAATGGAAACAGTGAAATATGAACATTAATATCATCTCAGAATAAAACTGTACACAGAGCAGTTTGTACTATTTCAGTAAAAATATAGTTTTTAGATAATGTTTTATCAGCACCACCCATTCTAAACATGTTACAGTGCGTTTATTCATCATGTGCATCAGTTCACAACGTTCGTTCAGGACGCACACACTACGCCCTCTGACTCAGGGGGCGGGGCTATAACACCACAAACCCCACCTACATTAGATCCTCAAAGATCCCAGATTAAGAACTAAAAACTCTCCTGATTGGAGGTGATGTCATCGGGGGCGGGCCCCTTTCTGACAGGAAGTCAAGATCTCAGCTTCATCCTGTTTCCTGTCTCTGTGTAAAGTGTTTACTTCCTGTGACGGAGAGGTTGTTTTTAACGAATAAACACACACCGCTCAGATTAACAATCAGGAAATCAATAAAAATAAAAATAATTCAGTGGGAACTCAAAAAATAAAGTTCCATTTTTACAGCAGATTTAGATCATATTTTACATTGTTTAACTTATTTAGAAAAATGTAAGAAGAAAAAAAAATGATGAATGAAAAATGAAATAATCTTTGTAGGGTTAGGATGATGAAAGGCATTACAGTCGATCATGTGACCTGTTCCTCACAGAAAGCACACAATGACCTTTGACCTCAGCGAGACGTTCCAGGGCTGCACATGTGACCTTCAGGTCTAACACGTGGATTCTTCTGTTTCCTCCTCATTCATGTTGTTTGTTCTAGAAAGAATTCATGAGCAACGCTCTGAAACTGACAGCTTTCATCTTATTAATACATTAACATTAGCATTAATGAGTCAAACAATTGACGTCTTCCATGTGATCAATGATCTACTTTTGTCCTCCTGTGTCTGTATTTGTTTCTTATGTTGACGCTACATGAAGGACAATCTGTTCACAACTATATATAAGTTTTTTCTTATTACATCTATTCACACACATTTAATTACAGTACTTTTTAAATCTGGCGCCCTGTCCAGGGTGTGGCCACGCCCACTGCCCTATGACAGCAGGAGATAGACTTCAGTATGGAGTACTGTACTAGACTTTACTAGTGATGCAAAAGGTCACACATTAGCATCATATACTAATGAGTAAATTCAGGAAATTCTCATTGGCTTTCAAAAGTATTGCAACCAATCAGGGAGCTGGATTTGGTTCTAATCCCTCCTACGATGATGTATTTCCACATGTTACAGATGTGTGAGCAGGTCACTAACCATGGTCACTTCTATTTTCTGCTCCATGACTGAGTTTTAATGATGTGTATTTATCTTTTTGGCCCTGGTTTAGTAAATGTGTAGTCATGTGACTGAGCTCAGAATAAACAGTGTGTGTGTGTGTGTGTGTGTGTGTCTGTTTGATCCATTAAATCAAATCAGTTATTTTGACAAATAAAAATACAATAAAAATAATAAATGTATGTAAAATATGTTTTTTTATGCTGAGTAATGAGTGCAGACTGTATAAGTTCAGCTTTTTATTGACAGTTTCTCTGGTTCACCACATCCTGTCAACAGATCCAGTTTCAGCTCAGAATGTAAAGACTGGCTTTGGTTTTGATGGTGGCTTTTTAGTCTCCACACTTCTCTGGGAATATTTCACTGGTTTCACATTAAAATGCATATTTTCCTGTGACATGTTGAAAGAATCTGATGGAGGTTATGAGACGTGGTGTTAGACGTGTGTGTGTGTGTGTGTGTGTGTGTGTGTGTGTGTGTGTGTGTGTGTGTGTGTGTGTGTGTGTGTGTGTGTGTGTGTGTGTGTGTGTGTGTGTGTAAAAACACTGGCTCTGATTGGCTACCATGAACCATGACTCACTACAGCTGTGTATGAAACCAGGGATGTTTTCATATCACAGTTTATTTAATCAATACATGTAACGCACCACATTGAACGATCAGTTAGGAGATTTAAAAAGTGGTGGGTTTAATTAAAAATAAGACTCTTGGATGATAAAACACTATGGATGTGTAACCCACCCAAAAGTTACTGTTGTTTGATGTGTTAAGTATTCAGCATTTATAAATACATATTTAAGTTTTCAGTAAATCATTAACAAAGTATAAGCTTTCTATGTCAAAGTGTAAGTAGACAAATGTGGTGGGGTTATATCCTTATTTTATTTATTTATTTGTGTCAATTTTCTGATTATTATTTTTTACGACACTTTACAGCCACAGCCTGTAGGTGGCAGTGTGACTGTGTGGTTACTGTGGAGTCAGCTCTATTTAACACTAAAGAAAAAGTCAAAACCTGGTATTTTAGACGCTGTGTCTGAAACTGTGTAGTTATTATGATCACATGGACTGTGATGATGTTTACCATCATGAAGACCTGTGGTTGTAGGTTCTCAGTGCTTCAGTACAACTGGATTTTATGTCTCCTACACCAGTAAGATGATTATTATTATTATTATTATTATTACTATTATTATTATTATTATTATTATTATTATTATTATTATTATTATTATTATTATTATTATTATTATTATTATTATTAACACTTTTGACTCAGAAAACCACTCCTAAAAACTGATTTATTTTCAACATTACTAAAGCTGCAGCTTATTTTTTATTTTATTTTTTCTGGACAGGTTTTTATTTTATTTTATTTTATTTTATTTTACTTGACTTTGTTTTATTTTGTTTTGGGAATAAATTGTGACGTTGTTAATGCAAAACTTTTGGAAATTATTCAAATAATAATTTTGGTTGAACAATCTAAGCTGTTTATGTCTGTGTACATTTTTCTCATTTTCTGCAGCCAAAGATTAATTAGTTCGTTTTGTTTTTCCTGAACCACGACACAACACCTAAACTGGCCTCATTGGCCAGTTTAGGTGTTGTGATAGGTGCACCACGTGACTTAAAGTACAGTCAGTTTTATTTTTGCTCATATATATTTTTAGCTACACTGTGAACCCTTTTATTTTACCTCTAACCCAGGAAATACCGTCACATGTATGTATTTGTTTTTTTGTATATGTATATTTAAAGGTATAATTTGCTGTGTTAAATATGTTGAAATGAAAACATATATGACAAAAGCGGGATTCAAACCCACATTAGCTGAAGGTAGAATTCTTGAGTTTTAGACCACGTTGATAACATGTGGCTGGTGGAGCCATGTGAGCAGCAGGGGGCGCTAGAGGAGTGGCCATTAAAGGAGGCTGTAATCAGCTGTGGAGCTGTTTCATACCCTGCAATATCTGGTTTTATTGTTCATTTCATCTGCTCATCATATCTGACCAGAAATCATCGCCTTTCATTTGCTTTATTCTTTGGTTACTATAGCATCCACTCCACACAGCACGTGTAAGCCAACGACAAAGCGCCACTACATAGGCACATTACTCTTATGTAGAAAATGTACATTTCTGTATCAATAGACACTTTGTTTAATGATCCAGACCTTGAGTTTAAAGTTTCACAAATTTTATTTAGAACCAATTACAGATGGAGGTTCAAACTGAGCCTATAAGTTAAGGTAAGATCCCTTCAATTTCTGGATCAGTAAATATCATTCTGTTTTTGTGTACATTAATGTAAGTGTAAATAGATGTTTTTAATGTGTGAGATGTTTAAGAACAGTATAGTCTGTTCATTTAAACTGTGTGTATTTATATATATTTCTCTCCATTACTTTCATCCAATGTAATGACAATATGCAGAGTGGACACGCCCCTCCCTGGGCATTAAAACCATGACCCTCCAGTTTCCATCATCTGGTCTAAACCCATCACTTCCACAGACATCATTAGACCATGTGATGCACTTATGTAGTGAAATATATGATTATTTAATGTTCTGTAAGCCCTGAGGTTTTTTTCTCCATACTTTTAATTTCTATGAGATGTTTCTCATTGTACAATTATTATATATGTTTCAACCACGTATTGTTATAATACATAATAAAAGTGATTGACTAGTCACCACTTATTTTACATTGTTTTTAAGTCTTGGTATTAAAATACTTTAACAATAGTGCAGCCCTGCACATCATTGTTGTCCCTATACAGCAATAATAATAATAACTAGAGCGCACGACTCGGCCGCAGGTTTCACGGAGCCCATGGAATTACATCACGAAGGATGACGAGCTTGTGGCGATCAGGAGAGTCTGGAGTTTTGTATGTGCAAAGTTTGGTGCTGATAGAGCTTAACCACTAGGAGGAGTTAGAAAAAGTAGCTTTTTGATGTGTAGTGACTTACAAAGGGAAATATGCCGTGGGCGTGGCCTATGTCAGAAGATGCGACTCTATGTACTCTATGTAAGGAATACGTAGATATAAAGTTTATGAAAATGTGATTTAAAATGTAAAAGTTACAGCCCAAAACATGTTTGCACCCATTATGGCACCACCTAGTGGTGCACTTTTTGGTCTGTGTGCTCTTCTATAGTTACCCTGTACATTTCACAGCCCTCAACATAATACTTGAGCTGAAATAAATGTTTGTTTATGTTGTAATAATCCACGCCCACTTTGACCAATTACAAATAACTTCAAGATATGACCTCAGGAGCGACCCAAGGTCAAACCCACCAAGTTTGGCAAAACTTGGTCGTGCCATTTATGAGAAATAAATATCCCATATTTGCAGCGCCCCCTAGAGGCCTAAATTATTCAACTTTGGCTCATACCCTCACAGTCACATGCCAAGCAAGGATCTCAGATTTGGTGTTAGCATTTATTTTGACTGAGATATGCACCAGTTCACGTTTTTACAGCTAGCTATAACTAACACATAACTAGCATATAGCTAACATATAGCTAACAAATAGCCAACATATAACTAGCATATAGCTAACTTATAACTAACATATAGCTAACATATAACTAACATATAGCTAACATATAGCTAACATAGAGCTAACATATAGCTAACATATAGCTAACATATAACTAACATATAGCTAACATATAACTAACATATAGCTAACATATAGCTAACATATAACTAACTTATAACTAACATATAGCTAACATATAACTAACATATAGCTAACATATAGCTAACATAGAGCTAACATATAGCTAACATATAGCTAACATATAACTAACATATAGCTAACATATAACTAACATATAGCTAACATATAGCTAATATATAACTAACATATAGCTAACATATAACTAACATATAACTAACAAATAACTAACATATAACTAACATATAGCTAACATATAACTAACATATAGCTAACATATAACTAACATATAACTAACATATAGCTAACATATAACTAACATAGTTAACATATAGCTAACATATAGCTAACATATAACTAACATATAGCTAACATATAACTAACATATAGCTAACATATAGCTAACATATAACTAACAAATAACTAACATATAACTAACATATAGCTAACATATAACTAACATATAGCTAACATATAACTAGCATATAGCTAACATATAACTAACATATAACTAACATATAGCTAACATATAACTAACATATAGCTAACATATAACTAACATATAACTAACATATAGCTAACATATAACTAACATAGTTAACATATAGCTAACATATAACTAATATATAGCTAACATATAACTAACATATAGCTAACATATAGCTAACATATAACTAACATATAGCTAACATATAGCTAACATATAGCTAACATATAGCTAACATATAGCTAACATATAACTAACATATAGCTAACATATAACTAACATATAGCTAACATATAGCTAATATATAGCTAACATATAACTAACATATAACTAACATATAGCTAACATATAACTAACATATAGCTAACATATAGCTAACATATAGCTAGCATATAGCTAACATATAGCTAACATATAACTAACATATAGCTAACATAGCTAACATATACTAACATATACTAACATATAGCTAACATATAGCTAACATATAGCTAACATATAGCTAACATATACTAACATATAGCTAACATATAGCTAACATATAGCTAACATATAACTAACATATACTAACATATAGCTAACATATAGCTAACATATACTAACATATAGCTAACATAGATAAAATAACATATAACTAACATATAGCTAACATATAGCTAACATATAACTAACATATAGCTAACATATAACTAACATATAGCTAACATATAACTAACATATAACTAACATATAGCTAACATATAGCTAACATATAACTAACATATAGCTAACATATAGCTAACATATAGCTAACATATAACTAACATATAGCTAACATATAGCTAACATATAACTAACATATAGCTAACATATAACTAACATATAACTAACATATAACTAACATATAGCTAACATATAACTAACATATAACTAACATATAACTAACATATAGCTAACATATAACTAACATATAACTAACATATAGCTAACATATAGCTAACATATAGCTAACATATAGCTAACATATAACTAACATATAGCTAACATATAACTAACATATAGCTAACATATAGCTAACATATAGCTAACATATAGCTAACATATAACTAACATATAGCTAACATAGCTAACATATAGCTAACATATAACTAACATATAGCTAACATATAACTAACATATAGCTAACATATAGCTAACATATAGCTAACATATAGCTAACATATAACTAACATATAGCTAACATATAGCTAACATATAGCTAACATATAACTAACATATAGCTAACATATAACTAACATATAGCTAACATATAGCTAACATATAGCTAACATATAGCTAACATAACTAACATATAACTAACATATAGCTAACATATAACTAACATATAGCTAACATATAACTAACATATAACTAACATATAGCTAACATATAGCTAACATATAGCTAACATATAGCTAACATATAGCTAACATATAACTAACATATAACTAACATATAGCTAACATATAACTAACATATAGCTAACATATAACTAACATATAGCTAACATATAGCTAACATATAGCTAACATATAGCTAACATATAGCTAACATATAACTAACATATAACTAACATATAGCTAACATATAGCTAACATATAGCTAACATATAGCTAACATATAACTAACATATAGCTAACATATAGCTAACATATAGCTAACATATAACTAACATATAGCTAACATATAACTAACATATAACTAACATATAACTAACATATAGCTAACATATAGCTAACATATAGCTAACATATAGCTAACATATAACTAACATATAGCTAACATATAGCTAACATATAGCTAACATATAACTAACATATAGCTAACATATAGCTAACATATAGCTAACATATAGCTAACATATAGCTAACATATAACTAACATATAGCTAACATATAGCTACATATAGCTAACATATAGCTACATATAGCTAACATATAGCTAACATATAGCTACATATAGCAACATATAACTAACATATAGCTAACATATAGCTAACATATAGCTAACATATAACTAACATATAGCTAACATATAGCTAACATATAGCTAACATATAGCTAACATATAGCTAACATATAACTAACATATAACTAACATATAGCTAACATATAGCTAACATATAACTAACATATAGCTAACATATAGCTAACATATAACTAACATATAGCTAACATATAGCTAACATATAGCTAACATATAGCTAACATATAACTAACATATAACTAACATATAGCTAACATATAGCTAACATATAACGAACATATAACGAACATATAACTAACATATAGCTAACATATAGCTAACATATAGCTAACATATAGCTAACATATAACTAACATATAACTAACATATAGCTAACATATAGCTAACATATAACTAACATATAACTAACATATAACTAACATATAACTAACATATAGCTAACATATAGCTAACATATAACTAACATATAACTAACATATAACTAACATATAGCTAACATATAACTAACATATAACTAACATATAACTAACATATAGCTAACATATAACTAACATATAGCTAACATATAGCTAACATATAACTAACATATAGCTAACATATAGCTAACATATAGCTAACATATAACTAACATATAACTAACATATAGCTAACATATAGCTAACATATAGCTAATATATAACTAACATATAACTAACATATAGCTAACATATAGCTAACATATAGCTAACATATAACTAACATATAACTAACATATAGCTAACATATAGCTAACATATAACTAACATATAACTAACATATAGCTAACTTATAGCTAACATATAGCTAACATATAGCTAACATATAACTAACATATAGCTAACATATAGCTAACATATAGCTAACATATAACTAACATATAGCTAACATATAACTAACATATAGCTAACATATAGCTAACATATAACTAACATATAACTAACATATAGCTAACTTATAGCTAACATATAGCTAACATATAGCTAACATATAGCTAACATATAACTAACATATAGCTAACATATAACTAACATATAGCTAACATATAGCTAACATATAGCTAACATATAACTAACATATAACTAACATATAGCTAACATATAGCTAACATATAACTAACATATAACTAACATATAGCTAACTTATAGCTAACATATAGCTAACATATAGCTAACATATAGCTAACATATAACTAACATATAGCTAACTTATAGCTAACATATAGCTAACATATAGCTAACATATAGCTAACATATAACTAACATATAGCTAACATATAGCTAACATATAGCTAACAAAATGATTTGCTGAATCAGGTCCAACTGAAGACTCTACATGCCATGTTTCACGCTGATTGGACAAAACCCCAAAGACTTGTTGTTTTTGCGATTTTGCTCCGACAAAACTCTAGGTGGAAATGGGCGGGGCCTAGCCCAGGTGATTCAGCGCTATTCAGGGAATCTGTGGATATGAAGTTTTTGAATATGCGACATAGGGTTAACTCTAACTACTGCACACGCCTCCAAAGAAGCTTCCAGTGAATATTTTACTAATCTGTGATGTGACAAAGTTCACTGATGCTGATATTGAAATATTGTGTGACAATAAAGATACACAAGTAATTTTGGTAGGAGTCATATTTATGATTAAAAGTGATGATTTTATCATATCACAAAGTTTATAATTGTCAAATCAACAACTATTAGATATAAATTCAGATTGATAAACCTTAGTTATTAGTAAAGGTCATAATTACGAGATAAAGCCTTGATTATGCTTTGAATAATAAGTTAAAACTAGAAGACTAATATATTTAGGTCATTGGCTCATCTTTGTTTCTGTCCACAGCATAATCTTATATTTAGTTCCTAAAAATGTGGTTATGGCTAATTTAATGGCCTAAAATGCACTTATTGTGTTTTACTGATGACAGAAAATAACAACAATGATATAACCTGTTAACCTAAAAGCTTTTATTTGTAAAATATCTGTCAGTGTAAATGTTTTTAATAACGCATCCATGATGGTTTACCTAATAAGATAAGGTAATGCAGAAATGGTGATGAAAATAGTCAGAAATGTTCATTTTTGCACAAATTAGCTTCTCTTACAGATTATATACGAGACCTAATGTACAGTGGGTCGTTATGATTTCTCATTTTTTTAAAACGGGTCAACCACTGCTTTAAAACATGATTCTCCCTCTGTTATTTCCCATCATGCTTTGCTGTCACTGCCTTGTTTAACCCTGGACTAATTAAGCTAGCTGTGACATTTTAGCTCCTCCCACCAGAGCCACTGATTAATCACTATTATCAATCATTGTTCCTTTTCATGGTGGTGGGAGTCTATCTTCAGCTACACCCTGGACAGGGCGCCGGTCCATCACAGTAATCAATACTAATAAATTCATCATTATAATATAAGCAGATTTACTAGAATTAGTTTCGAGTATTAATTAATAACTGCAATGTAACGCATTACGTTTCTCTAGGTCTGCTGTGTTACTACAACCAAGAGAAGTGAGGACTCACCAACGCCATAAGAAGAAGTAACGTACCATACAGTAGGGTCACTGGGTCATGTGGCCATCTAGCGTGTTATTATTACATACAGTGATATAATGCTGAGTCTAATGTTTTCTGACAGACTGTACTCTAATAAAGTGAAATGCTGCCCTCTTCTGTTCAATAGAATCACTGCACAAACAAAGGTTGGTAGAGAGAACACAGCTCATAACTTATCTATTAAACACTAACTTGTTGTTGGTGAAAACATGGATTTTATTGAAAACATTGTCAGTCCAAAGGTTAAAGTTGTTTAATAACATTTCATCAGAGTAACAGACACAGTAAAACATGTGAAATGTATTTAAATATGCAGAAAGCCCACAATGCACCAGTCTTAATGTGGTTATTTGACCTTGATTTGATTGGCTGGTTGACCACAGGAGTCTACTGCCCTGTACACGAGGTTCACTATTAAAATAGTGCCTCTCGTCTCATTCTCCCTTTGCCTTTGTTGATACGCAGTAGTTTTAAAAATACTGACACAAACGAACACATATTACATTTGTGTCAGAGCCTCCTTAGCTAGTTTATCAGCAGCTTCATTCCCCACAATACCTGAATGAGATGAGATCCAATACTAGACCTCATCAACTCTATCCAGTGAAGGCATCACTAAACATCTGCTCTAGACCCAGAGGAGCATCACAAACTGTCTGTAAGGCAGAATAAATATACAATCAATCTAAAGCCACCAAATATCTAACAGCTCATTATTAATAATATATACTTTAAAACCATCTTTTCCTCCACTCAGATCTTTAGCCCCATGTGTAAAAATATGAAAAGAAGTTTCCTTATAGAGGGTTTTCATCAACCCAGAAGTTACTATTTTGAGAAAAGCAGCAGGTTTACAAACACAAACAAGCAAATCCCGTATTTTGAGAGGAAATGGTGAACTATTAATGTGTTTTTGATTAATAGGCTGTTTTCTCCATATTATTCTCCAGAGGAAGTTGATTCCTTATATGGTGATGAGCTAATGTTATATAAAATATATATAGAGATTAGCAATGATCCATCATTCTCTCACTGGTCCCTCTTTTAATCAACATGTATAAGATTGTTTTCATAAACTGCCTATTATTTATAATTCACAAAGAATTTTTCTACGCCACCTTTTGTGTCATCATCATCCACACACACGCTGTTTTCTCTACTGTGTATCATGTTGTTGATGATTTTAAATGTTCTTATAGATTTTAAGCTGTTGAATGTTTTCTGTTGCACTTATTAATCATTAAAGTACATTGAGTTTCCTTGTGTATGAATTGTTTTATACAAATACATTTGCTTTGTGTTAATTCACCTGTTTATCATTGCATTAAATAATGATGACATCACTGTGGCGATGTTTATCAGCATCGCCACATTTGGCACCGGCAGACCCCCGCGACCCTGATAAACGGGAATAAGCGGGTATGAAGATGGATGGATGGATGGATGGTTCTAATGGCTCTGATTATAGACCTACTGAGGGACAGGGGGCGGGGCTTCACTCTGGACAAAGATCCTGTATTGATGTGAGATGAACAGTCGTCCAATCACAGTGACTTTTATCATTAAAGCTTCCTCTCAGAGCTCAGTGAACCATAATGGTAGTGAAGTTATTTCCTCCCTGCAGACCTTCTTCCTCCTCCTCTTCCTCTTCCTCGGGTTCTCATCCGTCTTGTAACGGCCTGTTCAGACGGTAATGAGTCTGTTGCCGTTTTTGGAGACAAGGATTGAGAAAGTAATTTATCCTCATTGGAGAAGCTAAATAATTTAAAAAGCCAAAGCGTCAGAAGGTAAAGTTTAGCTGGAGTAGAAATAGTTTTAGGAAACATCAGAAGGAACATGAACTCCACATTTTATCTAATGTTCTGCAACTAGGGCTGATAAATATTGGTTAGGGACTACTTTACAGTTCTACAGCCTGTGTTCATCCATCTTGAAATCATGTGATTGATGATGTCACACAGCCTGTAAACATCCCATTGTTTTTTATCGGAGTGAAACATTTAACAGATTTTTAGATTATTTAATAGGTTTTTAGATCATTTAGCAGCTTTTTGTGCAGTTTCTGTTTTTTTAAGGTCTGAATAATGAATGTAGCAGCTAAGCTAGTTTAATAGTTGAATATGAGATGAGAGCATCAATCACACCCTGGACACTGACTGATGATTTACTCTCAGCTCAGACTGTTTAGACACACGCGTCAGGACTACATTTATTGAGTGGAATGTCAAGTTCCTAAATCTCTGCTTATTACAGAGCATCATCACCAGATTAACGGCTACGTGAGGTCTGAAATACGTCTGAGAGCAAAACATTTATCCACATATCAGTCTCAGACAATGACATCATTCCTCAGAGACACACAGGCTGGAGTTAAGTCAACCTTTGTCTGAGCGTGTTAAAGCTGCGGTCTGCTCTCCACCTGAGGAGCTAATGCTAATGCTGCTAATGATGATAGCGGGTTGCCTTTAGATATGGCTGAGTGTGTGTGTGTGTGTGTGTGTGTTTTGTCAGCACAGCAGGGGTCTAAACAACAGAAAGTGATGGTGGCAGCTGCCATGCTGCAAAAACTCCCACTCCTAAGATGTAACACACACACACACACACACACACACACAGTGTGATGCTCTACCATTGTGTGAGTCGTCTACACACTCCGCTCCTCTCCAAAGCTCTAACGTCTCTTAGTAACGACCCTGACTCCCTGAACCTGGTTCTTGTAATAACTCCACCTTCACAGGTAGAACTTCTACATTAATCTTTCCTTGTGGGGACCGAGGCTTTGAAACCTTCAAAGTAAAACATCTTCATGAACACACAAAAAATCTTATTTTAACTTCAACTGAAGATGAGCTGATTGGTTAGTGATGTTTGGAGAGACTCTTGACTAATGAAAGAGTAATGTTCTTCATACAGAAACTAGGGCTGGGACTTTACTGCGCAAACAGCACGGAACCTTTCTCATTGCAACACAAGAAACAGGAGAACCTGTTCATGGACATTAATTTTAGTTTAAATAAAAGCATTGGATGGAAAATTAAAGCCCAGTTGTGTGAAAATTGTTAGAGAAAGAGTTTGTGGAACAGTGGAGCTCTGCTAGCCTCAGCTAGCACCTCAATGCTAACATGTAGCAGCTAACACCTCATTGCTAAACATGTAGCAGCTAGCATCTGAATGCTAATCACTAAACATGTAGCTGCTAGCACCTTAATGCTAAACATGTAGCAGCTAGCACCTTAATGCTAATTGCTAAGCATGCAGCAGCTAGCATTGATTCATAAACCAAAATACATTTAAACTGGAAAAACATTGCTTCTCGTGTCAATTATTCTTAGGACATTAATTTAGATAAATTAATGACATAGTCTCTAATTAATTATATATATCTTTAAACGAGTCAAACCACTAACAGAAACACATGATTCCAAACACTATAAAGAAGTTTAAAGGTATAGATCTATAGGGTTAGGGTTAGGGTAAAGTCAGTTGTTCCTAAAGGTTGAATAACCTCTAATCTCCTCCAGCAATAGATCAATAAACACTTGATATGGATTAAGATGGATTTACACTTTAAATATAAAGTTATGAACGGAGAAGTTGAATAAAGACATCTGATTGGAAGGAAAATGAAACAGAGATTATAAAAAAGAAATTCAGACGCAGATCAAAGTCATTCTCCTCTAATTATTAAAATGTGACCTTTAGTCGCTTTAATCTCACAGATTATAGTTGTTGAACATTTCATCTATTTTCTAGGTATCGTTGGTCGTTTTCATGCTGAGTTTGTCTGAAGTAACACGTCTTATTTTGGCTGCTGGGATTCTTCCTCTGTTGGAAGTGTTTATTTAACAAGTGACAGTCGCCAAGAACACATTTATAACATCATCCTAGTGTGTGTGTGTGTGTGTGTGTGTGTTACACCCACGTCCCTCTGCTGTGACAGAACCATTGTCTTCTCTTTCTCAGATATTCCAGTTTAAATCGTGTCTTTGGTTCAAATCCCAAACAGGTCTAAAGCTATATTGTTGCTATGGTTGTTTTAAAACTGTTTTTTTTTTAACACAAAGTATCGGTGGAGGAGAGGAGGGGTTCACGTCTCAAGTAAAAACATTTAATCCAATAAATAAACGTTGATTCATTTTATTTTATTGATTAAAAATGGTGAATTTTCTCGTTTCCCTTCAAACACATCTGATGTGCTTCATGCTGTGAAATCAGTCCCTGGTTGTCTGTAATCTATCCCAATGTTTCTCAAATGGGGGTATGTGTACCCCTTGGGATGTGAGCCCAGAGCTCCACATGTTCTATACAAATACATTTGCTTTGCCTATTCATTCCATCATTCTTTGTATTATAGTGTTTTTTCATAGTGTTCAGAGCAAAATGTAATCCAGAGTTGTCAGTCATTTTAGTTCTGGGGCCAAATACAATAGTTTGATCTTAAGTGGGCCACAAATATTTAGCAGAAAAATGAGCAATTTCAACATTAATGCCCCCAAGTTTGTATACTTTACACAATGTATAAATGATACATAAAGTATGTACGGCATCAACAATAAGTGACAGATATCAGTCTTTGCAAGATTTTTAATTGTAATTGATTTTGTGATTAATTTTTATTTAATTTGGGGAAATTATGTTAAATAATTTCAGAAAAAAATTAGTTATTTGACCAATTTGAGATTAAAAATGACTGCAGTCATGTGATAAAATCGTGGGAAAATTTAAATCCTCCAAATATTGTGTAGTTTAATTAAATGTTTTACATTATTATAACTGAATCATTTGGAAATTTAGAAAATAACTTGTGTTTTTTCCTGTATTTTTAACTTTGTCTTGTGGGCCGAATTGGATGGTCTAACAGGCCAGATTTGGCCCTCAGGCCTTAAGTTTGACACGTGTTGTAGTACTTCCATTTATAAATAAGAGAAAGAAGTTTGAGAAGCACTGCAGCAGATCAGCAGCCCCTAACCCTGATTCAGCAGTATTTTATAGATCCATCTAACTAGCTCAGTTCATGAGAATAAAGCTGTAAATAAAGAGTAAAGTCATCATGACTCCATGTTGGGATAAAGTGTGAAGTTATTCCATCAGATCAGATTGTGTTAATGAGGCTGGTTATGATGTAATCTCTCTCTGCTGCACCTCTCTCTCTCTCTGTCCCCCTCCTCTTTTTCCGTCTCTTTCTCTCCATCCTCACCAACATGGCCGCTAAGTCGGATGGAGCAGCGGTGTCTGTGGAGGATGACAACCCGCCCCGGAGCGCCCCTGATCCGGGGGTCCCCTCCATCCCCTCTGGGGGCCGCCGACCGTACACGCTGCTGGACTGCTGCTGGGTGCTGTGCGCCCTGCTGGTCTTCTTCTCGGACGGAGCCACCGACCTGTGGCTGGCCGCGGACTACTACCTGCGGGGAGACTACTGGTGGTTCGGGCTGACGCTGGTGTTCGTGGTGGTTCCGTCCGCGGTGGTCCAGGTGCTCAGCTTCCGGTGGTTCGTGTACGACTACACGGAGCTGAGCGGAGACGCAGCGGTGACGGAGAGCGACGCGGCGTTCGGCACCAAGGACAGCGGTGGTGGTGGAGAGCAGCGCGGGGACGGAGCGGCGGTGCATGCGGGGAACGCGGCAGGGAGCGGGCCCGCGGTGTGCGGCTCCTCCGGGGCCGCGTCCCCGCGCAGCTGCTGCACCGTGTGCATGTGGGTGTTCCAGAGCGTCCTGCACGTCCTGCAGCTGGGCCAGGTGTGGAGGTAGGACCCCCCCTCACCAATCATTCTCACGCCGTGCACATGCGCTTGTTTGCATACGTGCGTGCCGCGTGCACGGCTACAAATGTTGCTGCTTTTCACCTGAATGTGACAGTGTCATCACCGCTGCAGGTGGTTACACATTTCAGATGTTTCTCATCATCTCACCTGAGTCTGAGTGAGTGATGAAGATCTGCAGACGGTCTGTTTCTGACCAGGTACAGAACCACGCAGGGCCGTAGCACCACAGTTTGGTCCCTGGGTACCAACCATCTTGTTGGGCCCCTACTGTTAGTTATGTGCACTTTTTTTTCTCTGTAAACTATAATCTATTCTTATATTTTTAGCTAAGCTTCATTTTCTCTTCACAATAATCTAATAACTCCATATATATCCATTGATCTATTTTATAAATCTGTTCAATTACGATTTAGTGGTTTATTATATATATTTATATATAAACTGTCCTTTTCATGAGAAGTGCATTAAATTACGTTTCAAATACTAAAAGAGGTTTTTCCCACAATTTTGACAGCAGTCTGTGCAGCGTACGTTTCATATTCCAAACAAACACGTTGTGTATCTTTAAGGTGAGGAGAAGGAAACTAAAGATGGATCTTTGTGTTCCACGTGTTACAGACGATAAATGTTCTTCTTCCTCTGAGACTGAAGGACCTCTCCACATGTTTGGTTAGCTTAGCATGTAGCTACCAGTCCACATGTTTGTTAGCTTAGCATGTAGCTACCAGTCCACATATTTGTTAGCTTAGCATGTAGCGACCAGTTCCACGCTTGTTAGCTTTGCATGCAGTGACCACTCCACATGTTTGTTAGCTTAGCACATAGCGACCAGTCCCACATGTTTGGTTAGTTTAGCATGTAGCGACCAGTCCAATATATTTGTTAGCTTAGCATGTAGCTACCAGTTCCACATATTTGTTAGCTTAGCATGTAGCGACCAATCCACATTCGTTCATTTGTTTTTCATTACGGAACAAAAACATGAAAAACGAAAAAAAAACACTCATTATTTGATATTTGTTTTCAAAACCAAAATGAAAAAACGGAAAAGCCTTGTTTTTCAAAGTCAAGCTCTTTTGCTTCCGTACAGAAAACGACAAATGAAAACCTTTATCTTTTCACAGTTAGAACTTGTCCCATCAATAATAATAATAATTATAATAATACATTTTATTCATAAGTGCTTTTCAAAGACTCAAACACTTCACAGATGTTAAAACAACTACACAAGTCAGAAAAAGACGACAACAATAAAGTAAATACATAACAATCAAAAGTTGAACGCTTAGGGAGAGGAGTGTGGAAACTGTCACTGATACTGTTTCTAATGTCAGTTTTACTAAAGTGCTGAGATCAGCAGAAAGCCATGGTCTCCTTCAGTTTGAATATGTGCGTCGTTCCTGGGTAGAGTCAGCTGGAGACCATGGAAGTCTGGGCTTGTTGTTCAGAGTCTCATCAGTAGGAGAGGAGTGTAGAAGCAGAGGTCTGTAGCTTTAATACTACTTCTCCCATCCATTTTACAAAAGTGCTCAATCCAGGTGTCGTCCTAATCCACCGCTGCACACACAGGTAGTCTGTGTGGTCATTGACCAGGGGTGGAAGTGAGGGGACTGCCTGACTTCTACACAGCTGCTCACATCGGCCGAAATCAGCATCAGCTGAAAACCATGGACACCTCGTCGAGTCCCAATATGTGTAATATTTATAATATGAACATTATTAAAACACTAACGATCTCTAGAATGAAATTACATGTTGGAAATAGATAAAGGTGTTTGTTTTTTGTTTTCTTTGTACGGAAGCAAAAACAAGGCATTTTCTGTTTTTTCATTTTGGTTTTGGAAACAAATGTTTTTTTCATTTTTCATGTTTTTGTTACATAATGAAAAACAAATGATACACTGTTTTTTTTTCAATCTGTTTCTAAGTATAATTAACATTAAACTAAAGGTCTGACATGTTCTTATAGTCACAGTATTTTTACTTTGTTTAACTAAAGTAGTGTAGCATTAGCATTAGCATCACATGCTAAATAACAAGACAGTATATCAGTGATTTCTATTAGTTATTGAGGTAACACACTCATATTAATAAAATCATACTTTAAACAGTGTTTGAACGCCTCATTTCACACAGTTTAGACAATCATATCCTTTACAAGATAAAACGTTACTGCTTTGGTTACATTAGGCCTGGGTGATATGGACCAATATTCATATCTATATATTTTTACTCTAAATGACAGTAGGTGATATAAACCATTTATTTTTTATCAATAGTTTTACAATAAAAACAATAATGGATCAAAGTCAGTGGAGCCACAAAGACCCTTTTATTAATCACTAGCAGCACAATAACTACATTTGGACTTTTTCCTTCATTAAGGCTAAATGTGATTAAATGATGTAGTGGAACGTACTTCTGCACTGTTTAAGTGTTTAATAATCTGTAATGTCTGTAACGCTGACATACTGACTAGTAATGGTGTGATTTGACCATAACTGTCAAGTTTTAGATTTGAAAATAAGGGAAATTTTCTAGCGTCCACTACCAAGCTCCAGTATCTCTTAATTTTAATATAAGTGTACAATAAATCATAAATACCCACTTATCAACCACTGACTAAATACGATTATATGATTATAATCTGGTAGTTTGACCTTTATTAATATTAAAATGCTGTGAACATTCCTACTAGGGCTGGTGATATGAACCAAAACTCATATCTCAATATATTTTATCATAATGGTGAAATATGATATAAATCTAGATAATTTTATTAAATAAAGTCTGACCAAAAAAACAATTCTGGGTTAAATTTGCTGATGTAAAATGCTAGGCTCATTTATTAATAAACAGCTGATCAATATGTGACACATTAATCATCAAACTGAGCTTTACATGTTGTTCTGAGAAGTAAAAGCAGCGACTCATAAAACTCGTATTTTGTTTCATATGATTTATGAAATATTATAGTTTTCTATATCGCCAAACTAGAAAACTTGATACATCTTGAATCTCGATATATCGCCCAGCCCTAATTCCTAAATTATAAAACAGCCTAAATAAAAACATAAATGTGTATATGAAGCACATGTGTTTATTTAATATACTTACAGTTTATATACAAGTCAACACGTTGTATATTTACTGTTAATTTCACATTGTTTGTCTTTAAGTTAGACATTAACATTTTATTTATTACATATTTTATTATAATTTCTCATACTCACTCATATGGTTCTCTGGTATTCACTAATGACTTATTAAACACATTTATTACAGACTTTACATTATTTAACACTTTATAAACAGTGTATATTTGTGGAACTTGTGATTGGATGATTTTTCATGGTGACTTACGTGTTTCTTCTGCTGTGGTAGACGTTAAAATATCAGTTATTAATCTAACAGAACGTGTAACTGTGTCACATCCTGATGGTCTTTATGAAGATAAACTCTATGTTATATTTTATAACATATTTACACCAGTTCTTTGTTTTTATCACCAGAACGTCTTCATTCATCATCTCTGTTCTGTTGGTTCTGGGTTTGTTGCTGATGTCAGCACTAATCTAATGTAATCTAATCTCGCGAGAACTGTCACTCAGGCCATTTCAGGTGGTAGTTCTCGCAAGGCTAGTGACGGCGTTCAGTTTAGTAAGTCATCTTTTTTATCAATATTACATTAAAATACAGGATATTTATGGGAAAATACTAATATGGGAAGATGGCAGGAAAGAAGGGTAAAATACGGGATACTGGATACGGGATATGGATTTGGCAGAGAAAAAACCTTTGGATGTTCTGTGTATGGAACACAGACATATGACGTAGACACTGCACCGCGAGGGTTAAAATGTGAACTACAGACGGTTCTACAGTCTCATGTTTTAATTCTCAACGATCTAATATCATCAGATCACACACTCTTATACAAACGTGAGAGAGACACACAAAATGTTAGTTTTTTAGATGAGTAAACTAACACTATAACATTATAAACAGTGCATTATAAACAGTGAACATAAATAGGTAGTTACATACCATCTCAGACAGAGTCTGACTTCTAGAAACACTTTCTTTCTGAAAACATGTTGACGACTCGGTGCGTGTTGTGTGAGGTGTTGTTAGACCCGCCTTACGTTGCTTCTGATTGGTTTATTATTATGTGATGCCTGCCATGGTTGGTTAGATTTAGAAGACATGGATTGGTCTGGGATTGGTTATCTCCTTCAGTCTATCAGAGTTACTCGAGCCACGGCAAGCAATGAGGACCAAAGATCATTATCATGAAATAAATAAAGTATTGAATGGGGAAATATAAGCGTGAGAAATGTCAAGTGTGGCATGTGGTGTGAGAATGTGTCAAATTGCGTGACTGTCACTCTCAAAGTGTGAGGCTTGGCAGCTCTCCCCACATGGTTGGTGATAAGTTACTGATATCATGATTGTTTAGTGATTTAAATCCAAAGCTGGATAAAACGAGTCAGGCTAAGATGTCACATTAATAAACACTTTTGATCTAATGTTTAACCTTTGACCTCGTTTGTTTCCTGATCTTGAATCAGCAGCTGGTTTTAGTGATGGTGTGATTTATAATGAACTTGAACGAGTTGATGAGCTTTTCTCAGGATTAAAGAGGAATCTCTGCTTTAGCCTCTTTCATCTGTGTGGTGGGAGCGTTAATCCATGTAGATCAGCTTCATGTGGTGGTTTACACCTTTGGATGAATGTTAGCGATTTAAACACACACACACACACACACACACACACAGAAAGTTGTGTATAAACTAGTAATATCCGTGTCCTCACCGTGCAGCGTCATCAGTCCTCGCTGCATTTCATTGGTCAGCAGAGTTTCTTTACATTATCTAATTGGATTTTGTTTGTTCCAGACTGGATCAATCAATCCCAGATAAATCCATCACATAGAGGAGCAGCTGAGTCAGCAGCAGACTGAGAATGTGTATTTGGTAATCAGCTGGAGTGTGTGTGTGTGTGTGTGTGTGTGTGTGTGCGTGTGTGTGCGTGTGCGTGTGCGTGTGTGTGTGTGTGCGTGTGTGTGTGTGTGTGTGTGTGTGTGTGTGCGTGTGTGTGTGTGTGCGTGTGCGTGCGTGCGTGTGTGTGCGTGTGCGTGTGTGTGTGTGTTTTCTACTTTCCAGACATGTTCATCACTTATAAACTCTTTGCACCACTTTTCATCTAATGTCACATATGTTGACCCATTATTGTCACTTTTAACCCTAACCCATTTCAGGATTATTTTTGCCAACCACATTCACCATTTGTCATGCCCATTATTTGCCAGTTTAAACTTATTGTTGCAATATTGACACTTTAAACCCTTTTTTCTGTCTGTTTTTAATCCACTCTAATTTATATCTTTTAACCATTATCTGTGGTTTTTAAAATCCCATTTCACCTCCTTTTCCATCATTTTTGGTCACTTTGAACCATTTTATTAGTAATTAAAACAAGGATTTTTATCATTAAGATGACTATAATAATGGTCAACTTCCTGGATATATATAGCTTCCTGGTGTATTTTGGAGGTCACGACCTGAACCCCTGGTTTAATGCTTGGTAAAGCTCTAACTATTCACAGTGTTCCTCCTCCAACAATATAAGGCCATGTTAACGGTTTGCTGAGCCTACGGGCTGAGGCTGAGCCCTGAATAAGAGACACTGTCTCTTTAAGAATGTAACTGTAAGTCCCTTAACCCTGAACTGCTCCTCAGGGATGGGTTAAATGCAGAGGACAAATTCCATGTGTGTAATAACATTACATGGCCAATTAAAGGCGAAAGCCCTGGTTTAATCTTTTAATCTTTAACTTTCAAACATATACTCATTTGGCCATAATTGACAACTCTACTTAAGCTCCTCCCACTATATGAAGACATACTTCATACTGTACTAGTATAGATAAACACACACAAACACATAAACTTGAACACACATGTAAACACAATTAAACATGCTAAGGTAACAAGAATGTAGACTGGTGGCTACATGCTAAGCTAACAATAATGTGGACTAGTAATAATAATAATAATGCATTGGATTTTATATAACGTTTTATCATAGACACTCAAAGTCACTTTATAGAATGAAGACATTATTCTTTCACTCCACACTTAGTGGTGGTAAGCTACTATTGTAGCCACAGCTGCCCTGAGGCAGACTGATGGAAGCAAGGCTGCCATAGTGAACCATAGGCCCCTCCCATCACCACCAACACTCACTCACATGCTACATTCATACTAGATAATGTGGGTGAAGTGCCTTGCTCAAGGACACAATGACAGATACCACAGCACTGACTGTCCCCCACTGTGGCCCCTGGATTCTCAGTGGTCTCCATCATTTACTGACCAGGACCAGACCTGCTGATCGTCAGAGACGTGTGGGATTAGTGGCTACATGCTAAGCTAACAAACATGTGGGACTGGTGGCTACATGCTAAGCTAACTAACGTGTGTGGTGGTATCTGTATAGATGTTCTTCAGTCTCAGAGGAAGAACAACATTCATCTTCTGTAACACGTGGAACAAAAAGATTGATCTTTGTGTTCCTTCTTCTCACCTTAAAGATACACAACATGTTTGTTTAAAATATGAAGCATACGCTGCACAGACTTTCAGAATAAAATCCCTGATAGATTAGATGTTTTTCACTCATTAATTAAAGTTTTGTTTTCATGTTTTATATTTATAATTTGTTTAAGGTTAGGGTTGATTTTTATCCTTTAATGATCACAATAGATCACAATGATTGACAGGTTTTGATCTATGGATTTATTGATCTATTGTTGGAGAGAAAGACTTTCTCACGTTTGTAAACAAAAATCTAAGTTTTGGGAGAAAATTATCTTGTTTTTGTTAATTATAAAACATAATCACAGTTTATTTTGTAGTTGGAACTCATACATGTAGCTTAAAATGCTGTAATGAATAATGTCCAGCAGATGTCGCCATATTTCTTGAATCTGAGAGCTTCACTGTGATTGGAGTATCAGTGGGTGGAGCCTCAGTGGGAGGAGCTTCAGTGGGTGGAGTTTCAGAAGGGTTAGGGTTTTGAACATGCACGTAGAGAGATGGTGTGTGTGTGTGTTAACGCACACCCTGCAGGTACACACACACACAGTTTTTTCTCTGAACTCTCTATGATGTGTCTTTGTGGATCTTCTGCTTCAGAGGAGAATCCTCCACATGTGAAGACCTTCTGTCTCTGCTGTTCCTTATAATTTAAATGAATATATAATATAATATATAACATTGTAGCGTTACTAGACATTTTGACTGATGAAGATGACTCAGCAGACTAAATGTTGCCACATTGTTACAGATTGGGAGTTTTTGTGTTTAGACTTTAAAACGTATTGTGTATCTGGCAACATTGCTGGTTGTACTAATCCTACATTTCCCATGAACACTATGTTGTGACGTGTCATACAATAATTAGCTACGTGCTTATGTTAACATGATTGTTTTGGTTTGTTATCAGAGGAGTTTGACAGAATAATGATGTAAACATAGTTAGTAATAAATAAACAAACATGGAGATATTTATCAGATGTTGAAAAACCTAAACTGCAAAAAAGGAAGGCTGCTGCTGACTCAGCGGAAAATGAAGATAAAAGAGGATCTGAAAAGAAGTTAGTACTTGATTACTTCTATTTTTTATAACTTAAACAGTGTTCCAGGGTTTGTTTATTAAGTTATGAGACTATACTGTATAAAAGGTTCACTTCTCCAACACACCCAAAGTTCTATATTACACCTTTTAAGCATTGGTACAATATTGTTTTTAAATTACATGGATATATTTTTAGTAAAAAATATATACATTTAATTTAAAAACAATCTCGTAATTTTTTTTTAACCATTTTAATGTATTGCTGCAATCAACTAAATTACAAACTATTTAAAAAAAAAACAAAAAAACATGAAGCTTAAATTTCTTATGTGGCTCATAATGTAGTTTATTTTCACTGGTAAAAAATGTTGATTAAGAATCTACTAGTCATGCTGGGTGGTGGTCTATAAAGTTAATATAAAGCCCTGAATATAATATATAATATAACATTTTGTCTCTGCTGTTCCTTATAATCTATATTAATATATATAATATAACATTTTGTCTGTGCTGTTCCTTATAATTTATATTAATATATATAATATAACATTTTGTCTGTGCTGTTCCTTATAATTTATATTAATATATATAATATAACATTTTGTCTCTGCTGTTCCTTATAATCTATATTAATATATATAATATAACATTTTGTCTGTGCTGTTCCTTATAATTTATATTAATATATATAATATAACATTTTGTCTGTGCTGTTCCTTATAATTTATATTAATATATATAATATAACATTTTGTCTCTGCTGTTCCTTATAATCTATATTAATATATATAATATAACATTTTGTCTGTGCTGTTCCTTATAATCTATATTAATATATATAATATACATTTTGTCTCTGCTGTTCCTTATAATTTATATTAATATATATAATATAACATTTTGTCTCTGCTGTTCCTTATAATCTATATTAATATATATAATATAACATTTTGTCTCTGCTGTTCCTTATAATTTATATTAATATATATAATATAACATTTTGTCTCTGCTGTTCCTTATAATCTATATTAATATATATAATATAACATTTTGTCTCTGCTGTTCCTTATAATCTATATTAATATATATAATATAACATTTTGTCTCTGCTGTTCCTTATAATTTATATTAATATATATAATATAACATTTTTGTCTCTGCTGTTCCTATAATTTATATAATATATATAATATAAACATTTTGTCTCTGCTGTTCCTTATAATCTATATTAATATATATAAATAACATTTTGTCTCTGCTGTTCCTTATAATTTATATTAATATATAATATAACATTTTGTCTCTGCTGTGTCCTTATAAGTTATAGTAATATATATAATATAACATTTTGTCCTCTGCTGTTTCCTTATAATTTATAATTAATATATATAATATAACATTTGGGTATCTGTGTTCCGTATAATCGATATTAAATATATAGAATATAACATTTTGTCTCTGCTGTTTCCTAGAATTTATATTAATAATTAATATAACATTGTGGTCTGGTGCTGTTCCTATAATCTATATTTATATATATAATATACCGATTTTGCTCTGCTGTTCCTTATAATCTATTTTAAGATATATAATAAAAACATTTTTGTCTGTGCTTTCCTTAATAATCTATAGTAATTATATATAAATATAAAACATTTTGTCTCTGCCTGTTCCTTATAATCTATATTTAAGATAATAATATAACATTTTGTCTCTGCTGTTCCTTATAATTTATATTAATATATATAATATAACATTTTGTCTCTGCTGTTCCTTATAATCTATATTAATATATATAATATAACATTTTGTCTGTGCTGTTCCTTATAATTTATATTAATATATATAATATAACATTTTGTCTCTGCTGTTCCTTATAATCTATATTAATATATATTAATATCACATTTTGTCTGTGCTGTTCCTTATAATTTATATTAATATATTATAATATAACATTTTGTCTCTGCTGTTCCTTATAATCTATATTAATATATATAATATAACATTTGTCTGTGCTGTTCCTTATAATTTATATTAATATATATAATATAACATTTGTCTCTGCTGTTTCCTTATAATCTATATTAATATATATAATATAACATTTTGTCTCTGCTGTTCCTTATAATTTATATTAATATATATAATATAACATTTTGTCTCTGCTGTTCCTTATAATCATATATTAATATATATAATATAAACATTTTGTCTCTGCTGTTCCTTATAATCTATATTAATATATATAATATAACATTTGTCTCTGCTGTTCCTTATAATCTATATTAATATATATAATATAACATTTTGTCTCTGCTGTTCCTTATAATCTATATTAATATATATAATATAACATTTTGTCTCTGCTGTTCCTTATAATCTATATTAATATATATAATATAACATTTTGTCTGTGCTGTTCCTTATAATCTATATTAATATATATAATATAACATTTGTCTGTGCTGTTCATTATAATTTATATTAATATATATAATATAACATTTTGTCTCTGCTGTTCCTTATAATCTGGATCCACCTTTGGATTTTCCTCTGAATAATGACTCAGTTCTAACCAGCGTTGGGATCAATTATAATTGATAATTAATTACAATTATGACAATTATTATTGTAAATGTACTTTTAAAAAGCTGTTGCTGTCGTAATTGTAATCAAATTGTAATTGACTTTGTTATTGTAAGTGCCATGAAAATTCTATAAACATTGTCAATTATAATGTAATGCTAAACTGATGAACCATGTTACAGTTCTATGTGTACAGTTCTACACATATGGAGTTAACAATTATTAAAATATGTTTCATATCAAGCTTTTGCACATTTTACTATTTATACAAAAATATAAATTGTGTTGAGGTGACTTAAAAAAGGCTCAGACGTCCACACCATAAATATTAAAACCTATATTTTCATTGATTATGAATCCTAACAAGGTGATCAATAGATAGGAAATAAATTAGATGATAGATAATAGTTTTAGTGTATTTTACAACTCATTTAGGACCTGTTAGTATTAGAGATGCTAACAGAAAGCTAACACAAAAGGAAGGTTCACTTTTATTAGGTTATTTATTTAGTTCAGTAAATGTAATTAATTGTAATTGAACTTTAGTAATTGAGAATGTAATTGTAATTGAATTCTGAGAATAAAATATAATTATAATTGAATTGGAAAGATGCAGGTCATTGTAATTGAATTATAATTGAACATGGGTAATTAAAAGCTTAATTGTAACTGAAAAATGGTTCTAACAATGATCCTTCACTAGTTTCTGGTTTTAATCTGAACTTATTTGATGTAATTCTCTCATTCTTACTTCATACTTTATAAAAACAAACCTGAGCCTTTCCAATAACAGGATGGGATGAACTTTATTTTGAAATAAAGCAAAGCATCAACAGTGAGTCCAGTATTGTTAAGACCTGAACATTAAGTTATCCACTGATGTTAACGGTTTTTATTTTCTTAGAAAATACAAAATCCTGGTGATGAATGTAGTTACTGTAGGAGGTTGTTCCTCTGAGGCAGTGGTTCTCAACCTTCTGGTCGTGAGACACAGGCAGGAGGTCACCAGATGCTTCAAGAAACTAAGGATATTTTCTGAACAATTTGAGTTCATTTTTACCATTTTTCTACAACTTCACCAAACTCACCATATTTTAACCTATTTTCATCCATTTTTCTTGCCATATTTTTTTTCCTTTTAATGTATTTTTGCTACATTTCTCCATTTCTGACATTTCTACATCACATTTTAATGACTTCTGCACATTTTTTCCACATTCCAGCGGACTCTACCCGGGAACGACACACATACTGTATAGATTCAGGGACACCATAGCTTTCTGCTGATCTAAGCACTTTTATAAAAAACTGTTTCCACTCCTATGAGCTTTTAACTTTTCTTTCTTTTTTCTGACTTGTGTAATTGTTTTAACAACTGTAAAGTGTTTTAGAGTTTTTGAAAAGCACTTGTAAATAAAATATATTATTATTATTGATGGGACAAGTGGGATGTCTGAGTGTGAAAAGGACAGTATTAGTTCTCACTGTGAAAAGATACATTTACGAGGTCCACCATTCACTAACCAGATCCATAATTATTTTTATTAATATAATATTTTAATTACATTTACACATTTAAAGGAAGTGCACAAGATGGACAGGTTAGTGAACTGGAGTAACACCATCAGCTGAAACAGTTTGAAAAGTCAGAAATAAACAGAATTTTCAGCTTGTGTGCAGCATTAGATTTAGCAGCATTAGCTTTAGCAGCATTAGCTTTAGCAGAATTAGCTTTAGCAGCATTAGTTTTAGCAGCATTAGTTTTAGCAGCATTAGCTTTAGCAGCATTAGTTTTAGCAGCATTAGTTTTAGCAGCATTAGTTTTAGCAGCATTAGCTTTAGCAGCATTAGCTTTAGCAGCATTAGCTTTAGCATCATTAGTTTTTAGCAGCATTAGTTTTAGCTGCATTAGCTTTAGCAGCATTAGTTTTAGCAGCATTAGCTTTAGCAGCATTAGCTTTAGCATCATTAGTTTTCGCAGCAGTAGCTTTAGCAGCATTAGCTTTAGCAGCATTAGCTTTAGCAGCATTAGCTTTAGCAGCATTAGCTTTAGCAGCATTAGCTTAAGCACCATTAGCTTTAGCAGCATTAGCTTTAGCAGCATTAGTTTTAGCAGCATTAGCTTTAGCAGCATTAAGCTTAAGCAGCTTTAGCTTTAGCAGCATTAGTTTTAGCAGCATTAGCTTTAGCAGCATTAGTTTTAGCAGCATTAGTTTTAGCAGCATTAGCTTTAGCAGCATTAGCTTTAGAAGCATTAGTTTTAGCAGCATTAGTTTTAGCAGCATTAGTTTTAGCAGCATTAGCTTTAGCAGCATTAGTTTTAGCAGCATTAGCTTTAGCAGCATTAGCTTTAGCAGCATTAGTTTTAGCAGCATTAGCTTTAGCAGCATTAGCTTTAGCAGCATTAGCTTTAGCAGCATTAGTTTTAGCAGCATTAGCTTTAGCAGCATTAGCTTAAGCAGCATTAGCTTTAGTAGCATTAGTTTTAGCAGCATTAGCTTTAGCGAGCATTAGCTTTAGCCATAGCTAGCATAGCTTTAGCAGCATTAGTTTTAGCAGCATTAGCTTTAGCAGCATTAGTTTTAGCAGCATTAGCTTTAGCAGCATTAGTTTTAGCAGCATTAGCTTTAGCAGCATTAGCTTAAGCACAATTAGCTTTAGCAGCATTAGCTTTAGCAGCATTAGCTTTCGCAGCATTAGCTTTAGCAGCATTAGCTTTAGCAGCATTAGCTTTGGCAGCATTAGTTTTAGCTGCATTAGTTTTAGCAGCATTAGCTTTAGCAGCATTAGTTTTAGCAGCATTAGTTTTAGCAGCATTAGTTTTAGCAGCATTAGTTTTAGCTGCATTAGTTTTAGCAGCATTAGCTTTAGCAGCATTAGTTTTAGCAGCATTAGTTTTAGCAGCATTAGCTTTAGCAGCATTAGCTTTAGCAGCATTAGCTTTAGCTGCATTAGTTTTAGCAGCATTAGCTTTAGCAGCATTAGTTTTAGCAGCATTAGCTTTAGCAGCATTAGTTTTAGCAGCATTAGCTTTAGCAGCATTAGCTTTAGCAGCATTAGCTTTAGCAGCTAACTCGGTCTGTCTGCCTCGGAGACTGATGCCACGTTTACGCAAAAAATCTTTCAAGGAATCTAAATCTGTGTCAGACTCCTTCCTACACGTCAGCGATGGAGAGTTTATCACTCTGACCTTTGAACCTGATGCAGAAGAACTGAACCAGACGGTGAAAAAGGCTTATTTGTTTTTATCATGTTTGAGCTCAGATGTTCTTTTATTGCATTTTAGTTTGACTATATTAATAAAGTATAGAAATACAGTTGTTTTAGATTGTGTGTTGTTTTAATAAATAATTTTTTTTTAAAAAAAGCCCATTTAAACTTCAGTTGACCCTGCATGGGGTCAGGACCCCAAGATTGAAAAAACACTGATTTAGTGGCTCCTGAATAGATTTATCATGTCAGATCATGCCTGGGGTGGGACTTGTTAATCTCTAGTACCCCCTGTAGTGCCATCTCGTACCCCTAGGGTACACACAACCCTCATTTGAGAATCACTGATATGACGATGGTTGCGGTCGTCGTTTGTGTAGAGCAACAGATTTTGTGGCAACATTTTGTTGCTACAAAACCAACTTTATTGCTTGTATTGGTGGATATAACGTATGAAATATATATATAAATATGTGTGTGTGTGTGTGTGTGAGGTCAGACAGCGGACTCCTCCTGCCCTTTCCGCTTTCTGTTGTCCTTCCTACTTCCTCCTCAGGGACGGAGGAACTCTCTCTCACTTCCTCTTCCTCCATCAATATTTCACACCTGATCTTTTCCTCTGGATTAGTTTTGTCTGCGTTTGTGTCATGAGGGACAGAAGGAAGCGTGTGAGTGGGCGTGGCTGAGGACAAGAGTCACTGATGCTGGAGGAAGTGTTTCCTCACTGATCCATGCAGGAATCAGGAAGTCACGCTCACATGAGGGTTAATGAAAAGCTGCTGACCTGGAACGCTGAGAAATCACACAAATACACACACACCTCACCTTATTCCTGGCAGCGCTACTTTAGTTTTAAACTATAAGTTTGAGCTGCTTCCGTTTTATATTTCACTCACATAAAACTCTGACCACATGTCGTCACACAAAACATTTATTAAACATTTGTGCAGCTTAAACCTGAAATAAACCAAACTTTATATCATATAAACTTATGAAACCATGAATGACTTTGAAAGAACAGAACCTATTACTGCCTCTAGTGGTCAGTTCAGGGATCTGCTCATTGAAAAATAAGAAGAATTAAATTCAATAATTCAGACCAAAGATAACACTGTTGCTGCAGAAAAAGCAGGAAGGAAGGAACACAGCAGATAATTGATCAGTGAATGACTGAATTAGGTTTAGTCCTCAGATCTGATCCACTTCATAACCAGGTCTAGTTAAGTTAGGTTACCATGGTGATTTAACCCTAGTAAGAGTTATCCGACGTTGTAGTCCAGCACACACTGAATAAATTCCAGGAAGTTAGAGAAGAGGAAATCTAGCTTCATAGTACAGGACCTTTATGTTGTATACTTATTTGTTTATGTTCATCATTAATTTATTGATGACCCCGTTAATAAAGAACACTTTCTGATTGTTAAATAATGGAGTTGAGAAGAATAGAAGCAGATAAACAGACTGTAGAGCAGGAACAGAGTGTTCCAGTTTCATCATAATATTCCCTCAGATACAGGAAGTTCTCACAGAGAAGGTCACAGCGTTCTTATTTCTGTTCATTTAGAGATAAAACAGACTTGAAGGACACGCAGCACTATGGTCAAGGTCACAGGTTTGAATCTCCATCAGGAAAATAATAACTGAATTATTTAGTCATTTACACAATGCTTCATGTTTTCTCTGTTATTTTTACTTTTCCTGAGGGACACATTGGATGGTCTGAGGGGCCGGATTTGGCCCCCGGGCCATGAGTTAAACACATGTGGGTTAGAGGCTCAGAGGACGAGAGAGACCAACCAATCACATGGTGTGTGTGTGTGTGTGTGTGTGTGTGTGTGTGTGTTGTGTGTTTGTGTGTGTTGGTGTGTGTGTGTGTGTGTGTGTGTGTGTGTGTGTGTGTGCGTGCGTGCGTGCGTGCGTGTGTGTGTGTGTGTGCGTGCGTGCGTGCGTGCGCGCGCGCGTGCGTGCGTGCGTGTGTGTGTGTGTGTGTGTGCACGTGTGTGTGTGTGTTTGGTGTGTGTGTGTGTGTGTGGTGTGTGTGTGTTTTGTGTGTGTGTGTGTGTGTGTGTGTGTGTGCGTGCGTGCGTGCGTGCGCGCGCGCGTGCGTGCGTGCGTGTGTGTGTGTGTGTGTGTGTGCACGTGTGTGTGTGTGTGTGTGTGTATGTGTGTGCGTGTGTGCGTGTGTGTGTGTGTGTGTATGTGGTGTGTGTGTGTGTGTGTGTGTGTGTGTGTGTGTGTGTGTATGTGTGTGTGTGTGTGCGTGCACGTGTGTGTAATTACCATCAGTGCCTGTAGGGGGCAGAGCAGTGATTCCCACAGCATCGTTCTACACCTGAGGCTGTTTGTTTACTTTCCTGTCTCACAGGAAAAAAGGGGGTGCGACCACATTTTGTGCTGGAAAAGTTTGTGTAGAGCCTTGGAGGGTTAACAAACACTTTATTATAGGGAGAATATAAAGAGAGAGGGCAGTGATACGCCTAGGTGAGGAGGAAGGGAACAGGGAAGACAGAGTCAGGGTAGGACAATGTAAAGGGTGGGAAGAGTTGATTATTGTAAAGTGAGAGTGAGATGTGTAGTTGTAGTTGTGTATATTGTGTTTATTATGTTGTGTAATCAATCCAGTCAGGTGACCAGTGTGAAGCTTAGGTATAATGATGGTGGACAGAGGGAAGGAGTGAGTGGTAAAACCTAAAACAGGTATTTAGGATCAACGTGTCTAAAGTTAAGCCCAGTTTTATCTACAGTCTAAGACATGTCAGTGTATCATAGACCAGTGTATGTGTAAGAACCTCTACTGTAAACACAAGCACTGCCCTGGACCCAAAGATGTAGCCAGGCCAGCAGAAAGAGCGGGGGCCAGGGAGCCCCAGGCCCCCCCCCCATGGCCGAGCAGCCCTCCAGACGCCCCCAAGATCCCAAGCTGAGAGGCAGCCACCGCCCCCCATATACACGCCCGAGAAAGCCCCAAATAGCTGAGGACCCTGCGCACATTGTAGAGCTAATGTTTGAGGGTTTAACACTGATAAACTGAATGTGGTGAACTTTAAAACAAACAATGATTTAAATGGTTTAGATGGTGAAAGAAAACCAGGAACAGCATGAGGAGAACATGCAAACTCCACACAGAACGTCCACTTAGACAGTTAAAGTAGAACATTGTGAGGGAGACGTGCTGAATCACTGAAATATGAATGAATGAATGTGTTCTGGTGAACATATTATACTTTATTATACTTGACTCAGTATTTTCCTCATGTGTTCAGTCTGGTTGTGTAACGGGGGGGGGGGGGTGGGGGGGGGGGGGGGGGGGGGGGTCACAGTGTCTGAACTTTGTTTGATTGACGTCGGGTTTTGTTTGAGAACAAAAGTCAATTCAGATTCTACAAAGAAGCTCATCATCATCACACTGACAACATGTCAACGTGGTAGAGAGAGACGCCTGTAGGGAGAGAGAGAGAGAGTGCACAGTGAGCAGTGTGTGGACGTGTACTCGACACACACACACACACACACACCACTCTTGGCTAATATCTGTGATGCTGTCCCTCTATTAGCATCGTCTCATGATAGCATCACCACAAACACCAACATATCAGATAAATAAAACAACACATTAATGACAATAAGCCACACAATGGAAAGCAGAGCTAATAAATGTTCAACAATTATGCTGCATTTTACACATTTATATTATGTAAATTGTAGTGATGCACAAAAACACTTTTATCACGTAAACTACTCGGCTGCAACTGGAAGTTGTGTCAAACACCGCGATCAGCGCACGCTTGTCTGGAAACAATCCAACATGTCACGCCTCCAAAGAATGAAACTACTGATCAGAAAAATAAACGTTATAAATATTATCACTTCAATGTTGGAATAAATGCAACACTAGTCATACTCAATGTCCCATGATGCAATAGGAACTGAATGTAAAATGGTCTGAGGACAGTGTGTGCAGAAGCTCTTTCATATTCCTTCCCAACATCGTCATAGTTACAATTTCTTTTTAGGGAAAAGGAAACATGAAGATGTTTCCTTTTCTCTATATCTTTAACATTCTATGGCAACAGGAAGTCAATCATCACCTGCTCATTTCCATGTTTCTCTGGTAATTTCTCATGGTTGCATTGCTGGAGCTGATGAATTATTTGGAGTTTTCACAGTCGATAGATGCTTGGAGGGAGAGCGTGGGAGTTTTTAGATGTTTATCCATCCCTCTGAGCACTGATTGGTTATTGTGTGCATTCCACACAGGAAGTTGCTCTCTGTGCATTTCAATCCTCCATGAAACGCTCATTAGCGTCATTCATTAGCATCACAAAGCTGTGAATGAAGGACAGCTGCTGCACAGATAACCACTGCTCTGCTCTCAGCGTTTCTTTCTGCAAGCTTCTGGACGTTTTTGAAAAGGAAGCGAGCAGCAACAACGCAGACAAAGCTCGTGCACGCGCTTCATTCACGCATTCCTCCACAATCTGTAGCACTTTTCTTCACCTGTGCTTGGCGTTTTGTTTCACCTCTTAATTAGAACGCCCTCCTCCTCTTCCTCCTCTTCTTCCTCCTCCTCCCTCTCCTCCTCGTCCTTTCTCATCCTCCTCCTCCCTACTCCTCTTCTTCCTCAGCGCCTTTTTTCCTCTCCTCCTCTTCCTTCTTCCTCATCCTCCTCTTCCTTTTCCTCCTTCTCCTCTTCTTCCTCCTATTCTTCTATCTCTTCCCTCTCTCCTTGCTTGACGCCTCTCTCTCCCCCTCAGACGTGTGACCCATTTCCCGCCCTCCCGTCCATCGTCTTTCTTGTGAAAATCTGCTTTTCTTCCTCAGCAGTGTCGTCGTTTACCTCCAGCTGTGATGTGACCCCGCATTTTAGCTCCTGTTCTGACGGCGCACAAACATTTGTGTTTCCACCTGATTACTCTTCTCTCCCTCTTTTAATTTCTGGAGCCGTTGCTTAGCAACATGACTTAAATAATTGCCTACCTGGGGTCTGAAGTGTTGTTGAGAAACGCTGTGTTTTGGCTGCCGGTGAGACGCTAACGTGGCGTGTTGGTCCAAATGCAAATAGCAAGGTGTGATCACGATTCATGCAACATAAACAGGAACGATGAGACTGTAAATAACCATGAGGTCGTTTCTCCTGCATCTAAAAAATCAGTGGAAATGAGACGTAGGAGAGGAGGAGGTGTCCTATTGGTTATCAGGGTTGATTGACAGCTTTATCTCTACCTTCCTCTCAGTTCTTTTGTTGAACACCTCCAGGTCAGATTTCACAGTGTTTTATTGTAGTTATAGTCACAGGTAATGCTTTACTTGTTTTAGTTCCTGAAACAGCTCTAATCATGGTTTAGCATCAGGACGTGAATAAAATGTGAAAGTGGAGAACAGATATATTCTGGGAACTAAAAACACTAAAAACATGTTTATTGTGTGAGTGTTGAACCTTGAATGTTTCTAAAGTAACAGGAATTAGTAGAAGTTCTTTAGTTTGTTAGTAAATTGTATAAATTGTTTGTAAATTGAGACTTTGTTCATATTTAAGTTAGGAAAGGGGTCGGATTAGAGAACTTCCTAAGAACTAAGATGTGTAACAATTTGAATATGCAAGATACAATTTTTTTATTTGTTGATGTTAATTTATTTTTATTTTAAACCATTTTTAAGTTGTCATTTACATGATTGAAATATAAATAATCAAATCAAAACTCGAACTCCTCATGTGTTTGAGGAAAGCTGACA
>NC_041050.1:368258-390758 GCF_900634775.1 Gouania willdenowi
GTAGATAGATAGATAGATATGATAGATACGTAGTAGATAGATTAGATAGATACGGTAGATAGATAGATAGATAGATAGATAGATACTATAGATAGATACTATAGATAGATAGATAGATAGATAGATAGACAGATAGACAGATAGATAGATAGATAGATAGATAGATAGATGGATGAATGGCTGGTCTCTTGCTGTTGGGACATACTTCCTGTGTCTGTTGCCTACTTCCTCTTTTTAAAGCTAGTTGTTTTATTGCCTACCTGAGAAAAGTAAAGTTCTGATCTAGTGTTTAATCTGGTATTAATGATTCATTCTATAGTAATACTTCATTCCCACGGACACTGCACTAGTAGTATTAATGATTCATGTATATGTGTGTGTGTGTGTATATGTGTGTACAGCAGGTTAAATCATCACTGTTGTTCTCACTAAATCTATTTTTAAAGGTTCTATAGAAATGTTCTCCAAATGCTGGTAGCAGTCATGTGACCTCCAGATAATAAATAAATCAAACCATAGATGTAAATAAATAGAGTTAAAGTGTAATAATGTGAAATGAGCCAGTGAAGCAGTATTAAACACATGTAGAAAGGCTGGTGTAGAACCTTCAAACTGCGGCTGAAACCAATCAATAATTATGGAGTGATCAGTTCATTGATCACAGCTGTTTCAGTCTAACCCATGGTTCTCTATAAGAAGGTGTTTCACGCCCACAGAGTCACAGAAAAAGTTTTACAATAACATTCTGAGAGGATGGTTCAAGATTTTATAAAGCCCTCAATGTTCCACTGAGCACAGATGTATGTTGGGGATGTGATCTAGATATATGACCATAAACTGATCCTCCATGTCCTGTATTATATGTATAATTTTCATTTAAAGTTTATCTGTGAAACACTGGGAGAATAAAGTCTGTTGGATGAACTGTTTAGATTCTATAACACACACACATACAGACACGCACGCGTCACATGATATGGTTCATTTACTGGTTCATTTCCCTCAGAGCCTCATTATGAACATATGTTTCACTGTTTGCATCTATAATATCAGCTCTGCTATGATTATATAGATCAATAATAACTCTGATATGATACACATTAAATGTATGAGATGAAGCTGGCTTTAATTCACCATCACCACTGTTGTTTCCCACAGAGTTCTGGGCCGGCCTTCCTGACAGGCAACACAGGCGGCCACCTAGGGCGTTATCTGCTGGAGGGGTGCCAAATTGCACCCCTCCAAATTAAAAAAATAATAATAATAAATGTGAAACACACCCTTTACAATCACTGTATATGTTTTTTTCTTAATTGAATATTAATATTAAAAATCTATATTGTTGATTTATGTTACTATGTTATAGTAGTCACATTTTTATCTCTATTAAGCTTTTTGTTTTTCTTTAATTTATTAATGTTACCTGTCACCACAGGAATTAAAGAAGCTGCATTAACTCCATAAGGTCCTGACTTTTTCTGGTTGTTCCTAAAATAGAGCTATTGCAGTCTAGACCCAGCACACATCACACCTGTGTCACTCTAAGATGAACACATCTGGCCTGAGGAGAATCTGTAACAATATGCATGATTTTGTCAGCCATGTCTAGGGTTGGGCACCGAGAACCAATTCCTATTTACGTAACGTTCCAGAACTATTACGAAGATGTTTGCATTTGATTCCTAAATGCAATTTGTTTCCACAGCTTAATCTGTTTGTGTGTGTGTGTGTGTGTGTGTGTCACAATCCACTGAATGTGTTTCTTCATCTTTTCCTGTTGCGTTGGCGTCTCTCTCTTCCTCTATGGTATTAGTTGACGTGTGCTGATAGAGGGAGTCACTGGTGCTGCTCACACTTGGTCCTGGTTGTGTTTGGACGTTTCTCGTTGATCTGGTGCTGAGTCGTCATTTCTGTGGTGAGCGTGACCGTCTGAGACTAAACACTGGTTAAAATGGAAGCTTTGATTCTGGTTTAGTTTACTTTATGTTTTAATGTGTTGTTGATTGTCATTATTTATAAAACAATCTATAAGTTATTGTCATTAAGAAAAACAAGGCTTCTTTTCTCAGTTCTGTAAAATTGTAGATGATATCGATGTGGATTCAAGGGCCAAAAGAACAGTGAAAGAGATTCAGGGTTCAGGCTAAGATGAGACATAAGATGAGACAGGCTAAGATGAGACAGGCTAAGATGAGACGGGCTAAGATGAGACGGGCTAAGATGAGACGGGCTAAGATGAGACGGGCTAAGACAAAGACATAAGATGAGATGAAACCATATGAAAGGATAAAGTGAAGAGAAAAGGTAACTTTACTAATCCAAAGGGAGACACACGCTTACTCCTAAATTCCATTTATAAAGCTAAGCAAAGCTTTTTATCTCACTGTCTGAATAGTGACTTACTGAGGACATAATAATAATAATAAAAATAATAACTGTCTGTCTGACATCACATCTACATCCATGGCCTGTGTTGGTCTGTTAATAACACAAAGAAAGAGGGTTTGTGTGAGTGCGTTAGCATGTAGCATGTAGCATGTGAGTATCGGGCCACATTTTTACGTCTGAGTTCGACTCAAACCAAACAGTTCAAACCTCAATTTTTCTTCCTACAAATTATGTATTAATATTTGTTTTATTGGTAAACATCACTTTTATTAACAAACAACTGTTAATGTAACACCAGATCATAAGACGGGAAACAAGAGAAACAGACCATGGTCCTCCTCTGGTCCTCCTCTGGTCCTCCTCTGGTCCTCCTCTGGTCCTCCTCTGGTCCTCCTCTGGTCCTCCTCTGGTCCATGGTTCTGCAGCTGAAGCACAAATGAAAGAACGCTGTGTGACCAAACCAAACCAGGGGCCTCATTTATAAAAGTGTACCTAGCTAAACACACTTCAGCTAGCGTACGCTAAAAACCAGGAAGTGCGTACAAATCTTTTTTTTTACCATTTATAAATGAGAGAGCACGTACGTCCCACGCCTGTTTCTGTTTATAAATCACAATCAACTCAAAGGTTGGCGCACGTGAAGAAACACCTTGCTCCGCCCATTTGGTGTCCATAAAAGGTCAGATGAACGCCCTAAATTAATATTCACTAATATGAATTTCACGGTGGAGCGAGGGGGAAAACGAGCAAATAAAACAAATTGCACTCAACGTGAGGGGGAGGTATTAATAGTTGAGGTGGACACACCCATCAGAGCGTAACGTGGTGACGGTGAACATCACTAATGATAGAACGATCACGTTATGTTGCCTCATCAGACTGTGACAGGTGAAAAATAAACAATCACACACAAAAATGGAGGAGAAAATGTGGATCACTCTCTATAGGAAGAACATCTGTTCAACAGGTGGAGGAAAGGGGCGGAGCTCAGCCTCACAAAAAGCTGGCAGTCCTGCTTACAGATCTCGCTGGTCTTTGAAGATCCTCTCCCTCCGGTGTATCCCGTGCACCTCGTCCTCCAGCAGTGCCTGATAAGCCACTGTGTGTCTTTACACATTAGAGTTCCTTTTTATAACAGCTACAGGTGTTGTAGACAATTGATCAGCAGTTTGTGCAATGATCATGTGGTTTTATTTACAATCATTATTATTATTATTATTATAAAACTGTATTTCATTCACTCCCTGCAGGCGTCAGTATCATTTTTTCTTCCTTCGTTTTTTGCAAATGCATCCTTCAAATAACGTGTTGTTAAATGTTCAATATGTTATTTCACACAATTTCTATTAATTTCACAGAGCTGTCTTTAATTTCATCCTTCTCCTGTTTGGGGGCGGAGTTTCCTGTTCCTCATGATTGTGTGCGTACGGCAGAGTCAGAGCAGCTGTGGAGGTGGAAACATTATCACCAGGTTTTTTTTATAAATCCCAAACTTTGTTTATATGTGTCACGGTTTGCTGTTGTTGTGGACCCCAATGCAGGGAAAGATGGAGGCAGGATGCAAGAGTAGCGTTCTTGGAACCAGTCCACGTTTATTTCAAAATCCAAACTTAAATCCAAAAACAGGGGAGTAGGAACAGGGAGCGAGACCAGAAACACGGAAGGAAACAACTAACCTGACATTACACACAATGATCCCACAGCCATACTGTGTCCAAACACTCAGCTAAATAGTGGAGGAGGCCTGATTGGGAATGGGCCACACCTGGGTGGAAACACGAGGGAGCTAATCAATCACCACCCAAGCACACAGACATCACTGAGGGGTGGAGCCACAAACAGGAATCCCTGAAACACCGACAAGACTCAGAATAAACAGACACAGAATAACAAAACACCCAACAGAACATAACAATATGTGACGTACGCGTTCTTTTATATGTTTATAAATGAGACCCTAGAAGTTCTAAACGTGTCTGAACCTGATCTGATTGGTTGGGTACTGTTGGGCGTCGGTCTGGTATCCATCCTCTAGTAAACAATGATGACTAGACAGTTTCCACTGAGTGAAGACAGGACAAAACACCACCAATCAATCACTAGATTAGATTATTTAAAACCAGGGTTGATTTAAAAAAAAAGTCAAAAACATGGTAGAATATGACAGGAACAGAGAGAAAGAACATGTTTGCTGCTCTGACTCGTAATTGGCTGAAATCCATCAGTAGGAAGGAGGTCCCTGTGGGAACCAGTAGGGCTGGGCCATATGGACCAAAAGTCATATCTCAATATTTGTTTCTCAATATAGCAATATACGATATAAATTTAGATCATTTCATTTCAAATAAAGTCTGACCAGAAAGACAATTCTGGGTTAAATTTGATTATTGTAAATGCTACACATTTATTAACAAACAGCTGTTTATTTATTTCTATAGACATTGTACAACAGATGTGTTGCACAGACCAGAGATAGTTACTAGATCATTTTCATCTGTAGTCTGTGGGCAGGTTTATACAGTGAACAATATAATGTCTATTTACAAAAGAAAAAACACAAAAGGATCACCTCAACAAACATTCAAATGACATATTTACAGTATTTACAATTGCAATTACAATTATTTAAATTTTTTTCTTTCTTTTTAAATGTACCTTCTTACAACATTTCACAAACATTCTCAGAGGCTGTGGGGCCAAATCATGAAGAGTTGTATACACTAAACATTTTCAAACGTTAATAATTTATACAATGTTACAGTAGTGCCTGTTTGTACACGCTTTGAAACATCTGTAACACAGTGTTGGTTGATAGAGACAAAGTTGTGATGTAATATGTAAAATGTGAAAATATCACTGCATGCATATAAAGCTTGGCTGCATCTGTTCTCATTTGAACTGTGATAAATTACATTTTACAGTTTTTATCAGTTTTCAAACGTGCTTTTTAAACGACAGGGTCCTGTCCAACACTAAATACTTAACACACTCTGCTTCTACAAATCTTTTACAATCATTTTTCCCACAGACTGAGAAGTATTCCTTATTGAAAAAAACATACTGACAGTTTTTCTAAAATTTAGTGTCAAACATGATTTCCATCACTTCCTGGAGCACAGCTGCTGCTTTCTGACTTGATTTCACGTGAACTTCAGGACAAATAGATGGAAGATCATTTATATAACCACGGAACAAGAGAGGGCCCAAAATGGAGCCTCGTGGCACCCCCAACTGACCTTCTCCTTTAAGGGACAGCATGTGTGAGTGAGTTCTGTAGTGTGGCTTTTTTGTATGTATATCTAGGTTAGGACGCATTCAGAAAACCATCAAACTGAGCTTTTTATGCTGTTCAGAGAAGTAGTGAAAGCTGTGACTCTTTAAATAAGTATTTTAGCATAAAATAAGCTATAAAAAGATCATATATCAATATTATATTTTTTTATATCCCCAAAATAGAAAACTAGAGATATCTTGAATCTTGATATATTGCCCAGCTCTAGGTTTATAGGTTCCAGTAGGTCCCTGTGGGAACCAGGTACTCAGGAGGGAAGACGCTATGGGTGGAAAAGTGCTGTATAAAACCAAATTATTATTGTTATTATTGTTATTATTGTTATTGTTATTATTGTTATTGTCATTATTGTTATTATTGTTATTGTTATTATTGTTATTGTTATTATTGTTATTATTGTTATTATTGTTATTGTTATTATTGTTATTATTGTTATTGTTATTATTGTTATTATTGTTATTATTGTTATTGTTATTATTGTTGTTATTGCTATTATTGTTATTATTGTTATTATTGTTATTATTGTTATTATTGTTATTGCTATTATTGTTATTATTGTTATTATTGTTATTGTTATTATTGTTATTATTGTTATTATTGTTATTGCTATTATTGTTATTATTGTTATTGTTGTTGTTGTTATTGTTGTTATTGTTATTGTTATTATTGTTATTATTGTTATTATTGTTATTGCTATTATTGTTATTATTGTTATTATTGTTATTGTTATTGTTATTATTGTTATTATTGTTATTGCTATTATTGTTATTATTGTTATTATTGTTATTATTGTTATTGCTATTATTGTTATTATTGTTATTATTGTTATTGTTATTGTTATTATTGTTATTATTGTTATTGCTATTATTATTATTGTTATTATTGTTATTGTTATTATTGTTATTATTGTTATTGTTATTGTTATTATTGTTGTTATTGTTATTATTGTTATTGTTGTTGTTGTTATTGTTGTTATTGTCCTTTACAGCTTTCAGACATTACAAATGTCCTCTGTGTGTGTGACCACAGTCACATGTCCTGTGATGTGTCTCCACTCTTTCACTTCCTCTTTTCACGACTAAAGACTTCCACCATCAAACACACACAATGTGTCTCATCACTGATTATTGTTTGGATATTAATGCTGGTAAATCAGCTTTTATTTACTTTTCTGATTTTCCTTTTTTTATTTATTTTCAGAGAAGAGAAACATGAGATTAGAGGTTCTCCAACACACACTGACTCTATAGTAAACTCAGCTCTCTCTCTCCACAGTACACAGGGCCGATCCCGGCCGAGTTAGGCGGTTGAAATGACCATGGCGGGGTGGGGCGGGGCCTAACCAGCTACCCACAATTCCCTGAGACCAAACACCTGCTGCTTCTGTTGGTGCTGCTGCTGTAGCTGCTCCTGGTACACACACACACACACACACACACACACACACACACACACACACACACACCACACACACACACACACACACACACACACACGCACACACACAGAACATCAGAGTGTTCCAGACTAGTTGAGACGTGAACCACAGATCAGGAAGTGACATCATCAGCTTCACCTGAAACAGAGCAGAGAGAGAAGAACGAGGAGAAGACACTGACTGCAGAAAAACATGATACATTATTATCAGGTCATCATGTGTTGGCCTTGGACCTCACTCCCAGTGCCTAGTCAGCACTTATTATAAAAGTGATCAATCTCTTGTTGTTTATTGATAATCTTCTACTTCTAGATACTTTAGGAACTTCCAGAAGACCATCAGACTGAGAGCAGAGTGATCTACCTGGATGATAGGACACTAACAGGTCTCTATAGACATACAGGAGCTAGATCATGTAGAGCTTTGTATGCTAACAGGATGATTTTAAACTCTATTCTAGATTTTACAGGAAGTCAATGAAGAGAAGCCAATACTGTAGAAATATGTTCTCTCCTGTTAGTACCTGTTAGTATTCTAGCTGCAGCATTCTGAATTAACTGGAGACTTTTTAGTGAGTTACTAGGACATCCTGACAGTATAGAGTTATAATAATCTAATCTAGATGTAACACATGCATGGATTAATTTTTCAGCATCACTCTGGGTCAAGATATTCCTGATTTTATAGATATTACAGAGGTAGAAGAAGGCTGTCCTTGTGATTTGTGCTGAGGACAGATTATTAACATGAACAAAGTGGTTCTGTCTGATAGGTAGGATTTAAACCAACCCAGCGCTGTTTCTTTAATCCCAGTCTCTGCAGCAGTAGATGATGATCCACTGTATCAAAGGCTGCACTGAGATCTAAGATCACCAGAACTGAGACCAACCCTCTGTCTGAGGCTAAGAGGAGATCATTGGTTACTGTTACTAAGACAGTCTCTGTGCTGTGATTGGCTCTAAAGCCAGACTGAAAGCTCTCTATAAATTGTTCCTATGAAGGTGATCACATAGTTGACCTGTGATGACTTTTTCAATAATTTTGTAAATAAAAGGTAGATTAGATATTGGTCTATAAATGGATCAATGGTTGTTTTTTAAGGAGAGGTTTGATTACAGTGGTTTTAAAGGCCTGTGGTTCATAACCTGTTACTATAGATGTGTTAATCCACTTCATCATATTAGTGCTGATTAGTGGAAGAACATCTTTAAATAGTGGAGATGGGATTTGATCTAAAAGACAGGTTGTTGGTTTAGAAGCACTAACTATTGAGGTCAGTTCAGATAGACCAGATAGAGTGAAACTATGTAAATAAAAGCTGCATGTTGGGGATTTTTCAGGAGCTGCTTTGTTTAATAAAGTATTGAACACTCCTGCAGGGAGGACATTAGCTTTGAATCAGAATCAACTTTATTAATCATGTAATGTATGTTATACACACGAGGAATTTGACTTGGTGAACTGTGCTCTCTCTAATAATGTAAACATTATAATAACAATCAACTAGAAAAAATAATAATAAGATAATAATAATAATACTAGTAATAATAATAATAATAAAGATAATAATAATAGTAATAATAATAATAATAATAATAGTAATAGTAATAATAATAATAATAATAATAATAATAATAATAGTAATAATAGTAATAATAATAATAATAATACTAGTAATAATAATAATAATGATAATGATAATAATAATAATAATAATAATAATAGTAATAATAATAGTAATAATAATAGTAATATAATAATACATAGTATATAAATAATATAATACTAGTAATGATAATAATAATAATAATAATAATAATAGTAATAATACTAGTATAATACTAGTAATAATACTAATATAAATAGTAAAACACTAATAATAATAATAATACTAATACTAGTAATAATAATAATAATAATAATAATAATAATAATAATAATAGTAATAATAATAGTAATAATACTAGTAATAATACTAATAATAGTAATAATAATACTAGTAATAATAATAATAATAATAATAATAATAATAATAATAATAATAATAATAATAATAATAATAGTGCAGTAGTGCAGGTGAACATTTAAATATTATATCTTTATGTACATGAACATTCTCAGTGACAGGTTGATCCAGGGTTGTTATGTTTAGTTCCAGGTTATTTCACAGTAACAGAACCAGGTCTGACTCTCTATGACTGTTTAGTGTTGATCACAGTGACAGCCTGGGGAACAAACTGTTTTTATGGCGTACAGTGATCTGTAGCGTCTGCCAGAGGGGAGGAGTTTAAACAGATTGTGTGCAGGGTGGGAGGAGTCTGCAGTGATGCTACCTTCCCGTTTCTTGACCCTGGACAGGTATAAGTCTTGGATGGAGGGCAGATCAACACCAATGATCTTTTCTGTTTCCTGATTAGTCTGTGTCTGTCTAGTTTGGTTGTAGATCTAAACCAGACAGTGATGGAGGTGAGTGAGTAAGTAAGTGATTCTGAATTTCTATCAGAATTCTCTGAGTTTATATCAAACTTAGTCCTCAGTTCTGATAAAATACTGATAGTAGGAGATTTTAATATCCATGTGGACAAAGATAGTGATAGCCTGAGCTCAGCCTTTATGTCCCTAATAGACTCAGTTGGCTTTTTTCAAACTATTAATGAAGCTACTCATCGTTTAAATCATACTCTTGATCTTGTTCTAACATATGGCCTTGATATTAATGAACTAAAAGTCTACCCTGAAAATCCTCTGCTATCAGATCACTTTTTAATATCTTTTAACATTATCCTAGAGGATCTCGCACTGTGCAATAAAATAGTTAGGAGTAGAAATCTGTCCAATAGTGCTGTGGCTAAATTTAAAGAGGCCATGCCTGCTGCCTTAAACTCAGTGCACCATCCAATAAATAACTATGATATTAATTATAACCCCTCTCAACTGGATCTGCTTGTCGATAGCTCTGCTAGTCTACTAAAATCCACCTTGGACTCAATTGCCCCATTGAGGGAAAAAAACTATTAAACGTCAGAGGAAAGCTCCGTGGTTTAGCTCTGAAACTCACACACTCAAACAAACAACCCGTAAATTAGAGAGAATGTGGCGCTCCAATAAAACAGAGGAGTCACGAATACTTTGGCAAGAAAGCCATAGTAAATACATGACAGCCTTACGACATAGTCGATCTACATACTATTCCTCACTAATTGAAGAAAATAAAAATAATCCGAGGTACCTTTTCAGCACTGTAGCCAGGCTAACACAAAGTCAGAGCTCTATTGAGCCCATGATTCCTCTAGCCCTCAGCTGTGAGGACTTTATGACATTTTTTAACCATAAAATTCATAAGATTAGAGATAAAATTAGCCACTCCCTGCCTTCACCTGGGCCTGCTGTACCATTAAATGTAAATAGGCCTAACCTAAACTGTTTCACACATATAGGACTTCAGGAACTTAACTCTATTATTTCATCCTCCAAACCATCGACCTGCCTTTCAGATCCGATCCCAACTAAGCTGTTTAAAGAAGTTGTTCCCCTGGTCTGCCCATCTTTGTTGGAGACAATAAATATATCCCTATCAATAGGCTACGTGCCACAGTCCTTTAAAGTAGCTGTAATCAAACCCCTTCTCAAAAAACCTACTCTTGATTCCAGCACTTTAGCAAACTACAGGCCTATATCTAATCTTCCTTTTATTTCAAAGATTCTTGAGAAAGTTGTGGCAGCTCAGCTCTGTGAATTTCTTCAAAACAACAGCCTGTTCGAGGACTTCCAGTCAGGCTTTAGAGCTCAACACAGCACAGAGACTGCTTTAGTTAAAGTAACTAATGATCTACTCTGGGCTTCAGATGAAGGACGACTCTCAGTGCTGGTTTTATTAGATCTTAGTGCAGCTTTTGACACTATAGATCACTATATTCTACTAGAGAGATTAGAGAAATTACTTGGAATCACAGGGACTGCCCTAAACTGGTTTAAGTCCTACCTATCTGATAGGTACCAGTTTGTACACGTGAATAATAAGTCTTCTGTGTACACTAAAGTAAGCTACGGGGTTCCTCAGGGCTCTGTGCTAGGTCCAATCCTCTTCTGTATCTACATGATCCCCCTTGGTAATGTTATGAGAAAATACTCTGTTAACTTTCACTGCTATGCTGATGATACCCAACTGTATGTATCAATGAAGCCAGGTGAGACAAATCAGCTATCTAAACTTGAGGCCTGTCTAAAGGACATTAGGGCCTGGATGGACCAAAATTTTCTTCTTCTCAACTCAGACAAGACTGAGGTCATTGTACTGGGCCCGCGACACCTTAGAGAAACCTATGCTAGCCTAACTGCCCTAGATGGCATTACTCTGGCACAAAGCACAACTGTTAGAAACCTTGGGGTTCTATTTGATCAGGATTTATCCTTCAACTCTCACATAAAACAAACTTCAAGAACTGCCTTCTTTCATCTCCGTAACATTGCTAAAATCAGATCTATCCTGTCTCAGAGCGACGCCGAAAAACTAGTCCATGCTTTTGTTACCTCTAGACTGGATTATTGTAATTCTCTTTTAGCAGGCTGCCCGAGCAAGTCGCTTAAGACACTTCAGCTGGTTCAAAATGCTGCAGCACGTGTACTGACTAAAACTAGGAGAAGAGATCACATTACTCCTGTATTAGCCTCTCTGCATTGGCTTCCCATAAAATATAGAATAGAATTCAAGATTCTTCTTCTCACTTATAAAGCCCTAAATGGACAGGCACCAGTCTATCTCAAGGAGCTTGTAGTGCCATACAATCCCCCCAGAACACTACGCTCTCAAAATGCTGGACTACTCGTTGTTCCATTTGTCTCTAAAAGTAGTATAGGAGGAAGAGCTTTCAGTTATCAGGCCCCACTTCTCTGGAACCATCTACCAACCACGGTTCGGGGGGCAGACAACCCTCTCTACCTTTAAGGTTAGGCTCAAAACATTCCTCTTTGATAAAGCTTTTAGTTAGGAACCAGCTCATAGCTCATAATTAAGATGCAATAGGCATAGACTGCCGGGGGGGGTCTGGCATGCTCGGTTGGAGAGAGGTTGGAGAGGGCGTTAAGAGAGAGGTCATGTAGGTTAGAGAGGGACCGGAGAGGGTCCCATTCCTCTTTCAAACACTCCCTCTATGTCTGCTTCTTCCCTTGTGTGTTTGCTCCTGTTCTCCTTCTGGCTTTTGTCTTGCAGGTCCGTGGGATCCTCAGTGTGGAGTTACAGAGTCTCAACAACTCTGTCTCCACCCTTTCCTCTGCACACACCCAACACAGCATAACGTGGATGGCTGTTCATCATAGGAATGGGATCCACACAAGGTTCCTGCTGCTTAACAGAAGGTTTTCCTTGCCGCCATGATGAATTCATGTTGGGTGTGGGATACATATGTATGTGTATATACGTATATATGCATATGTGTGTATCCATAAAATGAAGAGTCCGTCCTTAAGACTGCTCTACTGTAAAGTGTCTTGAGATACCATTGGTTATGATTTGGCGCTATACAAATAAAGATTGATTGATTGATTGATTGATTGATTGACATGGGACGGTGAGGGTGCAACAAGATTTTCAATAGTATTGAACAAAACCTTGGGGTTTCTCTTGATTTGCAAAACAAGATTAGTAAAATAAGCAGAGCGGGCATGCTTTATTAATTCATTTAGCTCCATTATCTTTTCTTTTAAATAGAGTCTGTGCACCTCTAGTTTAGTGGTTTTCTACAACCGTTCCACTTTCCAGCAGCTTCTCCTAAAGCTAAAAATAGCTTCATTCATCCACGGACAAGGTTTCTTATTAGAGCCTGGAGTATTTTTAGCTGGTGCTACTGTGTCCAAAACAGACAAACAATGGCTATTGAAGTTTGTCATAAAAGTGTCAACATCATCACAACTAGTAAATGTAGTTGGATCGAAAGAGGCAGAAAATCCACTGATTGCTGCTTCATTAAGAATGAGTCTCTGCTTTTTCACATTAGAAGTAGTCTGTACCAGTGTGATTGACAGATTAAATATGATACAGCAATGGTCGCTTATTTGTTTGTCTTCAATACCCAGATGGTCAATCATTAAACCAAAAGAAAAGACCAAATCTAAAGTATGACCTTTAGTGTGTGTTGGACCTGACACATGTTGGACAAAGTGAAAAGAGTCCATTAGAGACATCAGCTCAGCTGCCATAGGACAGGAGGAATTATCAACATGTAGATTAAAATCACCAAGGATTAATACACAGTTTAACAATAGATGACATAAACTCAGAGAATTCATCTAGGAATAAACGAGCAGGACCAGGAGGTCGGTAGATTAAAACAGTAAAAAGAGTGTTCATTTCCAACCTTACACATCTGGAGCTCCAAGGAGTTGAACGTGTTTATGTCCAACAGTCTGCAGCTGAAAGCGTCTCTGTATACGAGCGCTAATCCTCCTCCACGTCGTGTAAGCCGTGGAGTTCCAAACACGAATGAACGATGAACTTAGTCATCTTCCCGTTGCCATGTCTCCGTAATGAACATCAGATCCAATCCGCGGGACATAAAAAGGTCCTTCAGGAGGTGAGATTTGTTGGCTAGCGATCTAGCATTCTGCAAGCCGAGGCGTAGAGTCACTTCCTCGTCGGCCTGTGTAGAGCTGCTGCGCAGCGGACAAAGCCACCCGTGATCCACACCCCGATGCCGGTGACGGCATCTGCGGAGCGGCGCTTCGAGCGGCAGGTGACGCAAGCCGGAGACCAGACGCACTGGAGCCACGGGCTGAATCCACCGTAATCCATATGTTAACTGGCATCCAGGATCAGTCCCAGGGTTTGACCTCCAGAACGCCTTTATCCTCAACAGGACTCCACCACGTTTACCCCGTTTTTTGGCACGCTTCCTCCGGAGGACAGGTGAGCGCAGTAGGAAGTCAGGTACTGACGCCAAGTGAGGAGGAAGTCTGGATGTTTGATCCTTAGAGTTGAAGCCCAGACATACATCATGTGAACGATTAAGAAGAATAAGTTCCTGACGGTCGTAAACTATCAGCGCAATGATGTTTTTGCACAGAAAACCGATCAGTGCGGCTCCAAACAAAAGTTCAAGCAGAGCGGGCAGACGGCAGCCGGTACATGCTGGCGCCATCTTGTTCACCTAGGTGACCAGAACAGACTGAATGATGGAGGTGTAGAACATGATCAGCAGCTCCTGGAGCAGGTTGAACTTCCTCAGCTGTTACAGGAAGTACTTCCACAGCTGTTACAGGAAGTACTTCCTCTGCTGTGCCTTTTTCCTGGTTGTGTCTATGTGGGAGGTCCACTTCAGGTCCTGTGAGATTGTGGATCCCAGGAACCTGAAAGAGTCCACGGTAGCTACTGTGCTGTTCAGAATGGTAAGGGGGGGAGTGGGGGGGGATTTCTGCTGAAGTCCACTGTCATCTCCACAGTCTTGAAGGGTCAGTTCCAGATGTTTCTGACTGCACCAGAGATCCAGCTGTTCCACCTCCGTCTGAAGGCAGACTCGTCCCCATCCCTGATGAGACCGATGACGGTGGTGTCGTCTGCAAACTTCAGGAGTTTCACGGAGGGGTCCCCTGAGGTGCAGTCATTGGTGTAGAGGGAGAATAGCAGTGGGGAGAGAACACACCCCTGGGGGGCGCCAGTGCTGAGTGACCGGGTGCTGGATGTGATGCTTCCCAGCCTTACTTGCTGCTTCCTGTCAGACAGGAAGTTGGTGATCCACTGACAGGTGGAGGCCGGCACTGTGAGCTGGGTGAGTTTCTGGTGAAGGATGTCCAGGATGATGGTGTTGAACGCAGAGCTGAAATCCACAAACAGGATCCTAGCGTAGGTCCCTGGGGAGTGGAGGTGATGCAGGATGTAGTTCAGTCCCATGTTGACTACATCCTCTACTGACCTGTTTGCCCGATAGGCAAACTGCAGGGGGTCCAGCAGGGGTCCTGTGATGTCCTTCAGGTGGCTCAATACCAGCTTCTCAAAGGACTTCATGACTACAGACGTCAGAGCAATGGGTCGATAGTCATTAAGTCCTGTGATGGCAGGTTTCTTTGGGACTGAGATGATGCTGGAGCTTTTGAAGCAGGAGGTACTTCACACAGCTCCAGTGATGTGTTGAAGATCCATGTGAAGATGTGGACCAGCTGCTCAGCACAGACTCTCAGACAGGAGGGAGACACTCTGTCTGGTCCTGGAGCCTTTTTGATCTTTTGTTTCTTGAATAGCTGGCACACATCTCTGTCAATGATCTTCAGGGCAGGTGGGGGGTCAGAGGGTGAGGGAGGGAGGGGGGGGGGAGTGGGGGGGGGGGGCAGGAAGGGCAGAGTCCAGCTGATGGGCTGATGCTAATGAGCTGGGGGGTGGGTGTGAAAACCTGCAGTAGAGGCTGTCTTCAGCCAGTCTATTGTTACCTGCAGGGTGGGGGGAGGGTTTCCTGTAGTTGGTAACCTCATGCAGGCCTTTCCACACTTCTGAAGGATCTTTGTCTGAGAAGCTTTGTTTTAGCTTCTCAGTGTAGCACCTCTTGGCTACTCTGATCTCCTTAGACAGTATGTTCCTGGTCTGCTTAAACAGGTCCCAGTCCCCACTCGTGTAGGCTTCCTCCTTAGCCTGACTCAGCATCCTAAGTTGAGGTGTGAACCAGGGTTTGTTGTTGTATGTGCAGAAGGTCCTGGTCTGCACACACATGTCCTCACAGAAGCTAATGTAAGATGTCACAGTGTCGGTAGGTCTGATGCAGCTTCAAAAACCCTCCAATCAGTGCAGTCAAAGCAGTCCTGTAACTCCTCCTCCTCTGTACACCTCTTTACAGTCCTTACTTTGTTTCTAACCCTATTTTATCAGTAAAGACATTGATGAAGTCATCACACACACACACACACGTTATCATAAGTCAGTGTGTCCTACAGGAGAGGAGAGGAGCAGAGGAGGAGGAGGAGGATTTCTCAGGACACAAAGATGGAACTCGTACCAAACTATGAAACTTGGTAAGTTTTATATGACAAAAAAACATTTGAAACTAAAACATAGTGTACATTATTTAACTCAAACATTCAATCATCTCCATCACGTTTATATTGGAAAAAATATTTTTTTAATTATTACAGTCATCAGAGGCCCCTCCTCCTCCTCCTCCTCCTCCTCCTCCTCCTCCTTCTTCTTCTTCTTCTCCTCCTCCTTCTTCTTCTTCTTCTTCTTCTTCTTCTTCTTCTTCTGCACAAACAATCTCTATTTCTTGCTCAAAGCTTGCGTTCCATCTGTAGAAACCGGACAATCGTCCTAAAGGTGGCGCTACAACAAACAAACCAAATGTGCTTCAGATTTATAACTTTCACCAAAATGTAGCACACTTAGAAATCTTTTACATTAAACCTACAGTAAATTATGTATTCATCAACCTTTCTGTTTTAGCTCCTCCCACAGCTGCTGTGGTGCTCACAGGTGATTGGTTAGTGAACCAGTGAAACAATAGGTGATCATTATTAGCTCAGAGACTTAGAGGATGTTTGTTGGTGTTAAAGGTTGTGAGTTCAAGCCTCAGCTCATCCAATATAAACAATTTTGCCTAAAATTTGCTGGCCCCGCCCATTGCTGCACAGCAGCTGTAATTATTCTCATTTTTGATGTGAAGGAGTTCTTACTTATAAGTCATGTTTACTTATGAATATGTGTTACTGCGTTACGATGAATCTGTAACTAATAATCAGACGCTATATCTTCAAACTCATTAGATTGAGGAGCTCAGAGTAGAGCAGCTGCTCCTCAAAGTTTAGGGGAGAAGTTGAGGTTATGATCCCTACTGTGATTATTAATATTCACTCTGTAAATGTTTAGTTTGATCTGATCAATACTTTAGATATAGATAATATAGTGAGGGGGTGTGTCCTTATTGTTCTTCCAATATGTCTGTAACTCCATCACATATAAAGGTAAATATGGTATAGTAATAAGCTCCACCTACAGAAATAGATCTGCTATACATCATATCTGGTGGACATGTCAGCTCCTCTAAATAGTCACAAAGTCAGTGTGTGTTTGGGTCTGGAACATGTTTGAGTCTACAGTAAACTACTTAGCATATGTCTTAGTTTTTCACAGTAACATAAAAAATATCCAACATTTGTTTCATAATTACAAAACAATTGGTGAAAATTTCAGAATTGTTTTAGACCACAGAGCATGGGATGTCCTGAACATCTTCTCCGTGTCACATGATCTCCTTCTCTCTGGTTCTTCAGCACCAAGCCGTCAGTGGATGAGATCCAGATGTGGTCCCAGTCCTTTGAGAAGCTCATGAAGAACCCGGCGGGTCGCAATGTGTTCCGGGAGTTTCTACGGACAGAGTACAGTGAGGAGAACATGATGTTCTGGTTGGCGTGTGAAGACCTGAAACAGGAAGTGAATAAAAGTGCAGTGGAGGATAAAGTTCAGTCCATCTATGAGGAATACATCGCCATATTATCCCCTAGAGAGGTGAGAACACCAGAGACAGATCTAAACATGTTTGATCTCAGCTCAGAGATGATCCTCTCTCTCTCTGTGTTTTGTTCTCATCATCTCCAGGTGAGTCTAGACGCTCATGTCCATGAGGTAATCAACCTGAGGATGGAGGACCCTGCTGCGCACACGTTTGATGACGCTCAGCTCCAGATCTACACGCTGATGCACAGAGACTCGTATCCACGCTTCCTCTGCTCTAACATCTATAGGTCACTGCTGCACACAGCTCCACAGTCCTAAACCACACAGCTGTGGCCTGTGGGAACCAAACACAAACGTTTCAGCCTTTCTTTCCACATGTGATCATTTTCCTCTCTTTTCTCTCTTCTTTTATACACATCAATATATTTACACACACACACACACACACACTAGGGTTGCCTACCCAGGCTCTGCTGCTGCTGACTGTTGTGACCTCTGAGCTCACCACTGATTGGCTGATCTTTGAAAGGATCCTCAGTGAAAAAAATAACATTTATTTAAATATTCATAGAAAAAAAAAAAGGTTTAAAGGCGCAGTCTGCAACTCTCAAATCCCTCCCTCCTCGCTGCTCGTCCTGCCTCCGAACTTTCCAAAGTCCCTCCCTCTGAGGAGCTAACAAGCTAATGTTAGTCTGACAGCAACATCACAGTAATATAACATGCTATGTTAAAAGCATATTACTGCAGTGCTTCTCTCTCTGTGCACACACCTCAGCAGCAGCAGCAACACGGAGCCTGTTTTTTTTCCACACAAACTACTAGTTTGATGTAAAGCTGTCCTTACATAGTGACAGCTTTAGCAAATATGACAAAATGTTCCTCTTATAAGAGTTGCAGACTGCACCTTTAATATTGAATAAAGAGGAAAAGAGATGACATCACACCCAGTGCATCATGGGAAACATGGTCTGTGGAGGCGGAGATTCCAGATGTTTATAAAATGAATCACAGCTTTTATCTTTGTACTCTTGCTGTTATTTATTTTATAATGTGTTAAAACGATGACTTTAATTGTAAATAAATTAAACAAAACAGGCTTTTTTTTTGTATAACTTTTTGTATCTTTTCTTATTCTCTGATAAAAAAAAAAAAAAAAATATGGGGACATAACCCGAGGAGTCTTCAGTTGTGTTACTTTTATAAATGAACTTTTTACCAAAAACATAGAGATCTTTGTGCAGAGGAGCAGCCAATCAGAGTGTGTTTCAGGGCTTTGATTGGTTTCTATTGGTGGAAACACAGACAAACGAGGTTGAGAATAGATCATTTATTCCTCTCATCGTGTCTTCTTATTGCAGATGATGGAGAAGCACCGCCTCCTGTTGGCAAAGCTCCGCCTCCTGTTGGCGGTCCCACCAAAACAGAAAAAAAGCCCTTTGTCCAAATTCAACTTCACATCAGTGTCGCAGCACTGAGAATGAAACTAAAGTTTATGTTTGTATGAAAAGAAAAGTTAGAAAATCAAAGTAATTCAAAGGTAGAAATGATGACTCAGCTCGTTTCTCAACTTCAGTCGACTTCAACAGAACTGGAAATAAAACAAAAAGATACAGATTAAAGTCACACATTTAACAATAAACATATGGTTTGTAACACAGTTAAAAGTTTATATTTATGGAGTTTAGATTAAATACACAAAGGAACACGTTTATATTTCAGTGATGGAGGCAGAAATCTGTGAACTTCTCCTAAATACCACGAGTCATCCACACTGACCTGTAGGTGTGTTTGATCACCTGATGAGGTGTGATCATGTGACCTCTCCCTTACCTTCCATCTGTTCCCACAGCTGTTACACAAAACATAAGTAGTCATGGGTTCATCAGCACTACGGGTTTGGACCTGACGTACAGAAACAGAGACGTTAGGGTGTGTGTGTGTGTGTGTGTGTGTGTGTGTGTGTGTGTGTGTGTGTGTGTGTGTGTGTGTGTGTGTACCTGTGTGTAGGAGCAGTTCTTCCCGTGACACTTGTTACACACAAACATGTCCGTCTCCGTCCCTCCAACCTTAGAGAGCTGATGTTCTCTGATCGACTCTTTAGTCAGAGCTTCTCTGATCTGCTTCAGCTCAGCACTGGCCATGTCCTACACACACACATACACACACACACAGAGACACGCACGCACACACACACACACACACACACACAGAGACACGCACGCACGCACGCACACGCACTAGAATAAAACTGACAGATTAAACAGATGAAATATATTAAGTGGATTATGAACCTCTGAGGTCATGTTGGCGATGCGTTGTGGGGAGATGTTCCCACACAGAACGTTCCGTCTCAGGTCAGGGTTCTTCTGGTCCTTCAGGTTAGAGATACGACTCCGTAGACGAGCTTTATACTTCATGTCTGTGGATTTAAACTCCTGGTAGATCTGTGAGCACCAGCTAAAGCCCAGAACATTGATATTATAGAATAAATATAAACGTGTGTTAGGATGACACCGTGGGAACATCTGCTTATCATCAGAGTTGATGTATTCATGGTTTTTCTACTCATAATTAAAAAACATATTAAAGCCTTTTTTATTTTGAAATATTTAGTCATTATTGATCAGGGACATTTTATTTGTTAATTATGGCTGATATTTCTCAGTGAAACCATTCTTTTGTTCCCCTACAGTGGATCACTCATTAAATTCACACTCTTATCATTTCTAACGTTGTAAAGCATTGTTTCTAAGCTCTGAATAGATACTGTTAAAGGTTCAATATAAATGATGAGGCTTTAGTACAAAGTAACATCTACACATTAATAAAACATTACCTGTGTTTTAGAAAAGATGAATGATTTAAATTAATCCTCAAATCAATCAGCTTGAACCAACTTTTAGCAAAACTCACAAATAATCATTTGGATTCATGTTGAAATTTAATTTATTGATTTTTTTTACAAAAAGTAAAGGGTAATTTTAAAATATAGTCACAATGGCGTTAATGGCCCTTGCCTTCGCCGCGCCACCTTTTCCAAACATTTTTTATTTTTTTCCCCCATATTAAATTATCTTCACTCTGTAGGGGGCGCTAACTCACCAATTTCTGTATTTCCACATTGAGCTGGTTTAGGGCCGAGAGTTTAACAACTGAGTCACATTTGACGTAAATCGGAGTTCGTATGTGCAAATGGGAGCATTTTCAAAAAATTTTAATTTTCAAAAGGTTTTGGCAAAAATGCAAGTTATCAAAAATCCATAAATATATGAATATGAATATATTCCTACTTCTCTAGATGATCTCCAGTGATTTTGAACCCGTCAGTGAAACGCTCCAGGAGAAATACGTTAAATACAACGTGAGCGAACATAGCAATTTTGCCATTTTCAATTCAAATTCTGGACTTCCTGTGTATTTTATGGCCTGGTCTTAATAATATTTTTTACTTGTCTTGTCATGGTCAACTTCTGTGTCAATTTTCATGATTCTACAATGAATTAATTTTTTTTGGCAAATACTATCTCATAATGCATTTTTGGTGTACTAGGGGGCGCTGGTGAGTCAGATTTTTGCATTTTTTTAAAAATTGTAAATAGCCAGAAATTAGAGAAGCGTGCAATTGAATTTTGTTTGAATCTTTGAGATTCTACATAATGGTTCAAAGAAAAATAATCCAACACAATAACAATGTTTCCATCTTTTTCAGTACCATAAACTATACATTTTCAGAAAGCGTGGGGGCATGCCTACGACTTGACAAGGGTCCCTGGTCACTAACGGGCACGTGGCGTTCACATAGGCTCCGCCCCTTCCCTCGTAGTGTGGCCACTACTAGAGCAAAAGGCCTTCACCAGAAATGTAGTAAATTATGATAGTGATTAAAGTAGTTTATGTGTTATGGTCTAATTAGTAACGTTGGTAAAACAATCACTAATGAAACATGTGACTGCAGCTCATTGATCAGGAGGAGGATCCGCCCTCTTTGTGATCATGTGACCACACAAAGGATATGATCTTCAATCTGAGCAGCGAGATGTTTACAGTCCACACCGATCGTCTTAAAGTCGTCTGTGAACAAAGAGTTTTAGTCTGTAGCTCCACCCCCAGGTTAAACAGTACATCTCTAGAAATGCAGTGAGGCCCCACGTTACATACAATTTCCCACAATGCATTTTGAAAAGTCATTTGTTATCATGTGACTTTAAAATGTTTCTCACACTAAACACATCATGGTCTGTCAACACTTTAACAATAGGAAAAAAAATCATCAAATTTACTTGTGACTGCTACAGGAAAGACCATGCAGCACGTAGCACGTAGCACGCAGCATGCAGCATACAGTATGCAGCATGTAGCATGTAACATGCAGCATGCAGCACGTGACATGTAGCACGTAACATGTAACAAGTAGCACGTAGCACGCAGCATGCAGCATACAGTATGCAGCATGTAGCATGTAACATGTAGCATGCGGCATGTAGCATGTAACACGTAGCATGTAGCACGTAACACATAACATGCAGCATGCAGCACGTGACATGTAGCATGTAGCATGTAGCATGCATCTACTGAGAGTTAAAGACGGTTTCACTACTGTATGATCTTACGAAGGTTTATGATTTTTCAAAATAAATGTTACCTTTGTCTCTACTGTGTGTGACTGAAAGGGAGATTTTAAATCATATCACTGTTGATTTTAATGTTTTTTAATTATTTTTAAACTGTTTAATGTTTTCTGTTGCACTTTTTAATCATGTAAATCACATTAAATTGCCTTGTGTATAAAATGCACTATACAAAAACATTTCCCTTGCCTATTATTGTGACATTAGAGACTAATTACAATGTCAATAATAAATCAAATGTGCATTTGTAACATGTAAACATGTTAACGTGTAAACGTGAATGGTGAGGTTAACGTATATGAAATCATGATCTTACTGTCAGTCTGCA
>NC_041050.1:395758-453258 GCF_900634775.1 Gouania willdenowi
ATGTACACAGGACTTCTATTTCTGACAGACCAATCAGCACAGAGCAAATGAAGCTAAACAGGAAATTAAACACCTACTCCGCAATATAATATCAGGCTACTTTTCAAAATAAAACACTTCAGATTATATTTCAAGTAACTCCATCACCAAAACGTAATAATGTGTAGAAACAAATTCACATCCACTATATTGTTTCCTCTCATACTGTAACTCACTGTAAACTGCAGCAACTTGGATTTAGTTCATATTTTACTGGTTTTACAGTTTTACTTCTTCTCTGTTGGATGTTGATAAAAAAATGTGACGTCACAGTCATCCAACCGGAGTGCACCGTGGTGCACTCAAAACGCAACCGGTGGGGATCACCAGACGGTGGACAGTTGGGGAAAAACCGGATCGGTGCCGTGGCGCAGCGGAGACGTATCCAGTGGAAACCCCCAGTTACAATGACTACCTGTCAACACTGAGCTGTTCTGCAAAGCTGCATCTAATACAATTTTATAGAATCATTTATGAACGGTATCATTACATTCCAAACAAATCCAACGTTGCACAACCTTGAACCAAGCAGCAGCCATGTTGAAAGTCTCAGCTTTATCTGAGGCTGATTCACAGAGATATTTGAGGAACACACACACAGATGGCTTGCTTTATAGATAATGGATGGATAGATAGATAGATGCCCCGCCTCTTTACACTAATGCTGAGTTCGACTGCACTTTAGAACCTGGAAAAATCCAACCTAGCAAATCAGAAAAGTGCAACAGAACGTCTCTGAGCTCAGGATCCGATCAGAATAATGACATCATAGCAAACTGGCAGGGCAACGTAAACTGTCACTTTATCCACAACTTTTAATTTTATGTATTGTTTAATTTAGTGTTTGTGTAACTAAATGTCTTTTATTCACTGAGTTGACCGAATTAAACGCATTTTTCTCTGAGGGTAAATTTGACAATATGTTCTATTGCTCATTGATCTTTATTTACTTCTAGTTTGTATTTGTGTTTTTGTCTTAAAACACAAGTTGTTTAAAATGATTTATTCTTTAAGAAGTGCTTTTAAAAACAAAAGATCATCTACGTCTTTATGTTCATTTTAGAGATAAATATAGAATTAGGAAAAACAAAAAAATAGAAAATTTAAAAACCTGTGAATAAATCCAATCAGTTCAAAATATGAAAATAATTGTTTTGCTGTTTCAAAGATAATTTACACATTCATAAAATTCATTCAAATAACTTTTCTTGTTTATTGAGAGATTATAAGAAAACCAATAGATTCAATAATAATAAATACATACATTTAATGAGAAAATCTGTGAAAAATGTCTTTAACAAACCTGAGAACCTTTTCTGTGGATTTAACACACACACACACACACACACACACACACACACACACACACACACACACACACACACACACCTACACACACACACACACACACACACACACACACACACACACACACACACACACGTCTACTCAGTTCTGCCTCTAGGTGGCAGTGTTGGAGAGTTTTAAACATGTTCATTTTAAATCTATAATTTCTAAAGTTAAAATTAAAGCATTTGAAACACTGAAATGTACAGTAGATATAATATAATATATAGAGATTTATTCTGGTAACTTTAATTAAAACCTTTATTACCAATATTATCAGACGTCCCTAATATTGTCATAAATATATATATATTGATACATCTTAATTGTTTTTTCTGACATTATTGTAAAATCTGATTAATGTTCAGTGTTTTGATGTCTAAAAGTTTTTGTCATAGTTTTTGTTGACTACATTTTTTGTGTGTATTGTGTTCTTGGGTCTCTATGTGGTTGTGTTTTGTAAAGATGGAGGAAAGTAAAACACACACACACACACACACACACACTGGTCTTTATGTAATGAGGCTGAAAGCAGCAGAAACACACAGAGGGGATTAATTTATGCCCACAAAGAGCAGAATAATGTAGAATAATGTAGAACAGATTCACCTTTTTAAACAAACTTCCCCTGCGCTGCCTGCCAGCGACAAGTCACTACATTTAAATCAGAGACAGATATGTGTGTGTGTGTGTGTGTGTGTGTGTGTGTGTGTGTGTGTGTGTGTGTGTGTGTGTGTGTGTGTGTGTGTGTGTGTGTGTGTGTGTGTGTGTGTGTGTGTGTGTGTGTGTGTGTGTGTGTGTGTGTGTGTGTGTGGAAACAAAGGAAGCCTCTTCCTCCTTTAGTTTTTCCTTCATCCTTTCGTTCTTTTTCTTTCTTCATTTTTTATTTTCTGTATTTGTTTTCTTTTCTTCCTCGCTGGTCATTTCTTCTTCTCTTTAATTATTACTTCTTTCTTTAATCCAGTTTAATTATTATCTGTTGTATTTTTCATTTATTCTCTTATTACTCTGATTATTTCACCACCTGTTCAAACTCTACTTCTATTTAATTCTATAAGACAGAATTGATCAGAACACGTCATTAACACAGGTTTTTATGAATGTATATGTATAATATGTATATTTCCTATATAACTAGAAGATGTTACTTTTTTCCCACGCTTTGAACTTTGTGGCTTTCCAGGTTCACGATGTTCATGCGGCCAAAAGATTGATCATCAGTTCAGACCACCTTTAATCCGTCCCACTGGAACATTTTGTTTAAAGGAAAAAATAAAGAAAAAATTATAAGTTGTTGATGAAATACGATGGAGGTTGCAGTCATATTTACAGTAATATTAAATCGTATTTGTTAAAAGTAAAAAAAATTTAAAAAAAACACTGGAAAACTCCCAAAAATTATCCCACAGAATTCTGGCAGATTACGTTAAAAATTCAAGGAATTTCGACCCAATTGCTTAAAATTCTGGATTGTTTAACTTTGTCTGTTTTTTTTTTTCCTTTTTCCTCATCATCAATGAAAGTAATAGATTACAAGTACTCACATTACTGTATCTATACTATAATTCAAGGATGGTCTGTGTGTGCGTGCGTGTGCGAGTGTGTGTGCGTGCGAGCAAATATCTCCCAGACGTGGTGTCTGTTCGACCTGAAACTTTGTCAATGGGTTCCAAACACCCCGAGTGTGTGTATCTGTTATTTTGGAGTAATTTGGTCATTTCAAAATGTTTATTTTAATATTATTTCACTTCTGGACGGCCCTGAAATGAAGCCTATTCAGCTTTTGACCACAGGGTGTGAGGGGGCGCTAGAGCACCATCTGTATCTATTTACTGCACAGCTCACTTCCGGTGTGTGCGTGAGCTCCTGTGGACTTTTCTTTTCTCTTTTGAGGAAAAATACTTTTTTACTGTTGTTTATTTGATGATGACGTTTCAAAACGTTTATTTTCATGTTAGTTTGACCGTAGTTCGATATTTAGACCAGACAGACTCACCCTGAAGTTATTGAGGACAATGGCTGCTGTGTTGACAGATGTACATTTATCAGCAGCGTGTGTGTGAGATTAGAGTCTAAGGTAGAAAGTCACACACACACGTTGATCAGGTGTGCTTCACTATTGATCATCGTCTACGTGACATGTGTGCAGGTGTGTGTGTGTATAACAGACCACCATTTAGTCCGGTTACAGTCTGTGTCACTACACCCGTCCATAGGGTGGTAGTGACTGTAGTGTTACAGTCAGATCTAAGTGTTTACATGTTACATAGTGAAGGTCATCTGATTATTGCAGCTTCTCTAACGTCACACCTGCCTCTACATCTGACTACGTTTAGTGAACGTTAGACAGGCACACGTGGATGGACTGGTGACACATTTAGAATGGATTGATAAACTATCAGATAGGAAGTAATTATTATTACACACACACACACACAACAAAAAAATGAAAATGACTCAAAATATACAAAACTAAATATTTATATGAAAATTGCACAAAAAACAACAGAAATGCAAAAAACTACACTAAAAAAGACATTACACACAGCGCTACACATGACGTTGTACACAACATGACACACGTTACACACAGCATTACACGCAGCTTTACAACGTTACACACAGCGTTACACACAACATACACAGTGTTACGCACAACGTTACACAGCATTACACAGCGTTACACACAACGTTACACACAGCGTTACGCACGTTACACACAACGTTACACATGACGTTACACACAGCGCTACACACAACGTTACACAGTGTTTTACAGTGTTACACACAACATTACACACGTTACAGTGTTACACACAGCATTACACACGATGTTACACACAACGTTACACGGTGTTATACACAGTGTTACACACAGCATTACACACAATGTTACACACAGCATTACACACAGTGTTACGCACAATGTTACACACAACGTACACACAGTGTTACCCTCTATAGATCTAGGCTGAGTGGAAAAGAGGCTTCCTGTGGTTTAAAGTCACACAGAGATGAAGGAAAGTAGTATCTTCCTCACTTCCTGCTGCATCTTCCTCACTTCCTGCTGCGTGCACAGCAGCACGGCGACACTTCCTGGCGTCAGATTTAGAGACGACGACGCGTCTGTAACACAGTTCATTGATCCTGAGCACTTCCTTGAGGCATATATCTATGCCAAGTAGAACAAACTCTTTCAGCCCAAAGGAAGTGTTTCCTCTCTGAGAGGAAGTAGAATGAGTAGCATTAGCATTAGCTCCTTATCGCCTATAGCAGGCCTAGCTCTCTGATCTAATCATTGATTCTGTCCCATAGAGAGGAGGATTTATTATCAGAGCTCAGATTTTCTCCCACGCTACAAACACATCTATGAAGTTCTGGTTCTAATTCATTTACAACCTCCAAAGAATTACTGCAGGATTTTTAACTGATCCGTAAACCGCTTATTCTCACGGTGCATATACACAAGCGTTTGTTTTTATTCATTTATTTTGTTACAAGTTTTATTTTTCTATTTTCCTGTTTTTAATTGAGAATTCATGCATTCTGACAACAGGGAAATGCAAAAATTCAGCAACTTTTAGTTTAAAAAATAAAATAAAATCTGTTGAAATAAAGAATGTACAAAAGAAAATATATTTGTATGACAATTGTGAAAGTTTATTGTGTGTACTGTAATCAAATAAAGATGAAACAAAATTAATTAATTAACAACAGCAATGGTTAGGAAACAGGATGCTGAAAATGTGTTACTGTAATGTAGGAAAAGGGGCGGGACTAATGAGTTTATACTTCCACCCACTCCCTTTAGAACACAAAGAGTGTGTGTTTGCAGTAATATATACAGTATATATAATTGGTGCTAACCCATCTGCATCAAATCTTTTGTTTCTCGTTTTATTACATTTGCAATTTGTTCGAAATAAAGCAGTAAATGGAAATGTAGAAAATAATTGACTGTTTCTTTCTTTCCATGATGAAAACTGCACGTCCATGTTTTCTAACTCTTCTATTCAACCTGTGGTCACAGTGTCATGGAGTAGAAAGGCTCCAACAAACCTTTGAAAAATGATAGAATTCTATATTGTGTTTGTGACACTAAGGGTGAAATAATGGATGAATACAATGGCGTATGTACGTAAAGGAAGTGTAGCTGTAATATGTTTAACTTAATTATGGTCTGTATCAAAGAGCTGAGGCAGAAAAACAGTCCAATGCACATAAAGTGTCAAACACACATAAACCTCCTACTTCAGACACACTAGTACCAACCTGGCAACCCTGCTTCTACAAGGACACTTTGTACACACAGGAAGTGAGGACCAAGGTGAAGTCATGGCAGCATGTGGAGGGAATAAAGCTGAGTCACGACACACATGTTGTACCTTAGAAGCAAACGCTAGCGGCGGCGCTACGTTAGCGTCCTCTAGGACCCGCTGACAGCTGTTGGCTCCATTAAAACACACACATTAAAAAATCTGAATTTATGCTTTATTCTAATGTCTCGTCTGTTCTTCCTGAGACGCATCATTAAAACAGACCATTTCATATAAATGACTGAGAAATATGCTTTTTAATCATTTCTACAGTAAATACTTGTTGAAATATGACAGACTGCTTCTTACTATGAATGAAATACAAATAAAGGCTGGAAAAGTCATGATTAAAACACAACAGATCACATGATGTTTGTTTCACTGAAGATGAACTAATCTTTATTATCAATGCAATATGTCAAACAAGTGAAGTACACAACATTGACAACTGTGTGTGTGTGAGTGTGTGTGTGATATTAAGCAGGGCAGTGGGAGGAGCCTTTGGACGCCACTACTATCCTCTTACTACAGATCCACCTTAAAACAGGAAGTTTACATTACCGTGGCAACCATGGGATGGATTTGAGATGGTCAAAGCTAGTGAATGGATCAATACGTCACAGTTTATTTAAAGATGTTTTTATTGATCAGCTTTCATTCACACAGAGACTTTATATGAAGTTTATCAGACTTTAAGAATCACTACATCACAAACACTGACTCTGATGGTTGAACGTTTCCAATCCCTGCTACGAGGATGGAGGTCAATGTTTAATTAGTTTTCTGTCACTATGTATAATTTAAACGTGTGGAAGATGAACTTTCAGACGCTTTAGTTGATGTCGTGTGAGAAGAATAATCATCAGTTCTAAACGTGGACACAGTCAACATATACAGTTACACACATAACCACTTAAAGCCACCGTTAAACACACACACACACACACACTGACCCTCCCTCCATCTTTAACATTTTCTGAATTCTTGCTCTAACCACAGAATACTTTCCCCACTTCTGTGGTCGATCTAACTGTAGTCACTGAGTTTCCTCCTCATCGCTCTTCCTCTTCCTCCTGGTATTTCATCTGTGACTGCTCATCATCATCATCATCATCATCATCATCATCTGCTGCTGCTGCTGCTGCTCTAGTCACACCTTGAACATCTGTATTTACCTTCATGTTCTCACTGCGTTTTTAGGGCGGGGCTACCACACTCAAAATGCCCTCACTGTTGTTGTGTACACTAGTTAAAATCACTACTCCTGTTATTCATGATTGGATCAGGCTGAAATTTGGTATCTATAATCTATGGATGTGTACGCCTTCACACTTGGAACTCAATTTTCTATTGGGGCCTCAAAAGCAAAAAAGAACAAATCGATTTCTCATTTATTGTTATTATAATATTAAGACGGTCGGTGGTACTGAATTATTGGCACATACCAGAGCTGCCAAGCCTCACGCTTTTAGTGTGACAGTCACGCAATTTGACCCATTCTCACACCACACGCCACACTTGACATTTCTCACACATATATTTCCCCATTCAATACTTTTTTTTATTAATTTTCTTCTCACTTTGTCTGCAATGATGTCAAAGGTCAACACTACAAGAAGTGTTTTGTTATTGCATTTAAATAAATGAATTTATTTAATTACATAATTGTGACCATCACCAGCTCTCCCTAAGGAAGGGTAAGAAACATTTTATTATAGGGAGGATATAAAAAGGGAGAGCAGTGTTACACCTGGGGGAGGGGGGAGGGAGCAGGGAGGAGAGACTCAAGGTGGAAAAATGGAAGTGTGTGGAAAAGTTGATTATTGTAAAGTGAGAGTGAGATGTGTAGTTGTGTATATTGTGTTTATTATGTTGTGTAATCAATCCAGTCAGGTGACCAGTGTGAGGCTTAGGTATAATGGTGGTGTCTGTGGACAGAGGGAAGGAGTAAAACCTAAAACAGGTATTTAGGATCAACGTGTCTAAAGTTAAGCCCAGTTTTATCTACAGTCTAAGACAGGGGTCGGCAACCTGCGGCTCCGGAGCCTCCTTATAGCGGCTCCCTTTGGCCTCCTTGACAAAAAAAAAAAAAACGAATATAAATAAAGAGTATTTCTTAATTCATTTGTATTCACATATTATTATTAGTTTATTTTATTGCGCAGTTATCTTGGAGTTTGAGTTGATACGATCCAATTTTTAAAAAGCTAGAGACCTATTTCTAATTCATAATTTGTCAACAAAATATAGGCTACGTCACATCAACGTCAACATCCTGCTGGCAGCTTTTAGAATGTGTGAACCCGTGTGAACCTGTGTGCGACGTTGTGAACCCTGAATAGCCATGAAAAAAACCCAAAAAAGGAAAGTTTCGGAAGAAAATAGAGTTTAATTCAGCGTGGACTTATTTATTTGCATTCACCACCAGCGACGCTGGCTTACCTGTATGCTTGATATGTGGTGAGAAAATATCGAACAACAAAAAATGTAACATTGAAAGACATTTTCAAAACAAACGCTTAGCATTCGCTGAAAAATACTCAACTGAGGATGAGCGAAAGAGAGCAATTTCGGAACTGCTACGAAGAAGTGGATCAGTTCTCCACAGTCAACTAGCACAGCTAGCTTTGTGGCAGCTCTGGAGATCGTAAAGAGGGGAAAGAGCCGTTCACAGATGGAGAGTATATGAAGGAGTCGTTCATGAAAATATCGGAGCATCTATTCTCCGACTTTAAAAACAAACGTGAAATTATTCAGAAAATTAGAGAAATGCCTCTCTCCGCAAAAACCGTCAGAGACAGGACCATTAAAATGGCAGAAAACATCAGCAGTAAGCAAATTGTTGACATTAATTCAGCTCATGCATTTTCAATTGCCTGTGATGAGTCAAGTGATGTAAACAGACAGCACTGTTATGTAGATATGTAAACTCTGATTGGCCTCAGGAAGAACTGATTGAACCGCTAAAGGGCCAAACACGAGGGCAGGACATTTGTGATGCTGTTTTGAGTTGTCGAGAAGCGAAAGGAATAAACACCACTCACCTGGTGTCAGTGTCTACTGATGGGGCATCCAGCATGAGAGGAGAACATAAGGGCTTTGTGAATTTGCTTCAAAAGTCACTGGATCGAGAGCTCATGACGTTTCACTGCGTCCTTCACCAAGAAGCGCTGTGCGCACAAACTTTCCCCCCTGACTGTGTGGAAGTGATGAACCTCGTTATCAAGATAGTGAACAAAATAATTGCGAACAGGTTAATCAATCAATCAATCAATCAATCTTTATTTGTATAGCGCCAAATCATAACCAATGGTATCTCAAGGCACTTTACAGTAGAGCAGTCTTAGGGACGGACTCTTCATTTTATGGATACACACATATGCATATATACGTATATACACATACATATGTATCCCACACCCAACATGAATTCATCATGGCGGCAAGGAAAACCTTCTGTTAAGCAGCAGGAACCTTGTGTGGATCCCATTCCTATGATGAACAGCCATCCACAGGTTAAGCCACCGACAGTTTTTTTCATTGTTAGAAGAAGTCGACAATGCATATTTGGATCTCCTGCTGCACAACAAAGTGCGGTGGCTGTCCAGGGGAGAGGTGCTGATACGCTTCGCTACCTGTCTGGAGCATGTGGAAACCTTCTTGGAAAGCAAAGGCCTCAGCTATCCTGAACTGGAAGACCTCGATTGGCTGAGTAAGTTGTACTTCATGGTGGATATGACAAGTCACTTGAACACGCTGAATAAAAATCTCCAAGGAAAGGGAAGCACAGCCCTGCAGATGCTGGAGGATGTTTTGGCATTTGAGCACAAGATGACAGTGTTCTTAAAAGATGCACTAAGAGAGTTCAAAGAAGCGAACAATCAAATAAATTATGATTATTTCCACCGTGCCATCATTACAATGCAAGCTGCATTTGGAGAAAGATTCAGTGATTTCAGAAAGGAGAAGCCCACCCTCTCTTTCGCTGTCACACCGCTGGACATCGACCCATCCCTGCTGAACACAGTTGCATTCACCGGAGTAAGTAAGCCTGATCTAGAAATTGAACTGGTCGACATAGCGGATAAAGATTTATGGGTAAATAAGTTCAAATCACTGACGGCGGATATTGAAAAGTCGCCCGTCAGTAGGCTACACTCGTTAAAGAGCACAAATGGAGTGATATAGAAACTCCCCCACCCCGACAAACTTGTTTTTGAAACATGGCGTGCCATTCCTGACACGTATATTAACATGAAAAAGTATGCATTTGGAGTCTTGTCCATCTTTGGCTCAACATACTTATGCGAGCAATTGTTCTCAAACATGAACTTCATAAAGAACAAACATCGTTCCCGCCTCGTAGATGAGAGCCTACAGGCCTGTATGAAGATCAAAGTCACATCCTCCAGCCCTGAAATAGAGAAGATCTGCAGCGAAGTTCAGACACAGAAGTCACATTAAATAGGTAAGAATAATATAATTTAATAAACTATTATTTTTCCTGGAAAAAAAAAATCAGACTCCGAGCTGATGTAGATTTTTTGTATGTTCAGGTGCTTCAGTTTTTATTGCTGGATGAGCAAAAAACCTGAAGAGGACGAGAGAACACTGACATGGACTTAACTTTATGTTTATTTTTAAAGCTCAGCTAAATGTTTTATTTTAAAGTGGACTACTTTTTGTTGTATTCAGTGGTTATAACAGCTAAAATAAAAAAAGATGAGAACTTTTAAAAGTTTACAAGCTCTGTTATTTTGTGCAGCTCCCTACAATTTTTTTTTGGCAGACGAGGGGGCAAAATGGCTCTTTTGATAATAAAGGTTGCAGACCCCTGGTCTAAGACACGTCAGTGCATCATAGACCAGTGTATGTGTAAGAACCACTACTGTAAACACAAGAACTGCCCTGGACCTGAAGATGCAGCCAGGCCAGCAGAAAGAGGGGGGGGGGCAGGGAGCCCAGACAACCCCCCCACGGCCAAGCAGCCCTCCAGACGCCCCCAAGACACCAAGCCGAGAGGCAGCCACTGCCCCCCGCACACACACCTGAGAAAGCACCAATGAGCCAAAGACCCAGCGCACCCCTCCACCGACCACCATTCAATACTTTATTTATGATAGTGAACGTTGGTCCTCATGACTTGCCGTAGCTCCAGTAACTCTGACTGAAAGTGTTTCTAGAGAACAGACGCTGTGTGTGTGTGTGTGTGTGTGTGTGTGTGTGTGTGTGTGTGTGTGTGTGTGTGTGTGTGTGTGTGTGTGTGTGTGTGTGTGTGTGTGTGTGTGTGTGTGTGTGTGTGTGTGTGTGTGTTAAAACTAAAAGTGACACAAAATGTAGTTATAAAGTTATTGCTATTCTTAGAATTACCGTCATATTCTTTCTCATTAATATATATTTTTATTATAGTTACTGGTGTTCTCGTTGTATTATTAGCATTGCTATATTATCATTATATTACCTTATAATTATTTAATATAGTTTATTATTAATATTGTTTTTAGTACATTATTATTTTGTTATTGCAATTATTACCATTAATATCATTACATTACTTTTATTACTATTACTACTTTCACTATTAATATTATATCAACATATTTATTATTATCAGGGCTCTACACAAACTTATCCAGTGGTGGCACTGGTGGGACCAACTTTCTCTGTTAGTCGAGGGGTTGTACAGCATAGACATATATGTTGATGAATAGTTGACTTAACTGGTTACCGTAGTTACTGTGTCTCTCTTAACAACCTGCGATGGTTTATGTGCAAGAAGTGCACACACACACACACACACACCACACACACACACACACACACACGCACACACACACACATACACACAAAAACACACACCCCACACACACACACATACCACACACACACCACACACACACACACACACATTCCACACACACCCCACACACACACACACACACACATACCACACACACACACTACACACACACACACCACACACACCCCACACACACACACACACACATACCACACACACACACACACACACATTCCACACACACCCCACACACACACACACACACACACATACCACACACACACACACTACACACACACACACACACACACCACACACAACACACCACACACACCCCACACACACACACACACACACACAGTATTTATAATAAAAATATACTAAATGTGTAAAATAAAACTAAAATCTGAACAATATTCATACAAAAAGTACACAAAATGACAACAGAAATACATAAAAATATACAAAATGACTCCAAAATGCATACATTACAGAAAAATACACCAAACAACAACAAACATATGAAAATGACTCAAAATACAAAAAACTAAATATTTATACAAAAATACACAAAATAACAACAGAAATGCACAAAACTACACTAAAAAAATACAAAAATACACAAAAAGATTCCAGAATCACACTGCAATGGCAACAAAAAACTATAATTATACAAAAAATGCACAAAAACACAACAGAAAGATACAAAAATACGCAATTATAGCCCTTATGCTCCCACATGAATGCATGCTTTCCGACGAGCAATGTACTAGTGTAACCAAAGCAATAACGTTTTATCTTGTAAAGGATATGATTGTCTAAACTGTGTGAAATGAGGCGTTCAAACACTGTTTAAAGTATGATTTTATTAATATGAGTGTGTTACCTCAATAACTAATAGAAATCACTGATATACTGTCTTGTTATGTAGCATGTGATGCTAATGCTAATGCTACACTACTTTAGTTAAACAAAGTAAAAATACTGTGACTATAAGAACATGTCAGACCTTTAGTTTAATGTTAATTATACTTAGAACCAGTTTGATAAATTACTTACATACAATTTAAAAAAAAATGACCTTGTCTTAAATTATGTTTTATTCCTTTTTTCATTTAGGGCCATGATTTTAAGTAAGTGAATTGATTTGTTTTATTGGTAAATAACTTTAAAATAGTCTAAATGATTTAAATGAAAAAATCGTGATATGATTTTCCCCATATCTCCCACTTCTACATGTGTATGTCTGTGTTAGACATTAACTTAAATGAATTAAAACTCTTATTCAGCTACTAGCAGTGTTATAAACACTGGTAGTAGCTGAATTACACTTGTAGGTTATATCATCATAAATACATAATCTAATGTTCATTTGAACTGTTCTTATGATTATTATTGTATGTAATAGTGTATTTCTATAGACATTGATTCAATGAAAAATGACTTGATGTTTGAATGTTTTTACATGATGATCTTTTTAATGACGTCCTTTCTGTTGCAGACAAGGAGAGCTGAGGTAAAGGTAGCACTGCCTTGGGCCACAGTGTTTTAAGTGGGAGCCTCTGTCATCATCAACATCTGTGATAAACACCTACAACATGAGACATGTCCCCAGATCAATGATATGAAATATTGATTAGGTTATAGCATTAGGAGGACACAGTGCAGGGAGAGCTGCTGGTATGGAGGTGATGACATCATTCTGAAGGTAGAAATCAACTTTAAAACAAAGTCATGTTAAAAAAGGACATTTTTTTGTTGGAATGCTTCAGGTCACCCTGGTGTACTAATATAGAAATGACCATAGTTCATCCAAACTTGTTACTAAAACCTCTGCAGACGTTTCTGAACACATGGTTTTTACAGCAGCTGTGAGATGAATTTGTGCATGTTTGTGTGTTTGTTCCCGTGTTGTGTTACAGGGAAGTGATTTCATTGATTTCTACGTGTTTTAAAGCTGACGAGAATCTGAAAAACTGATGTAATAATCAGCATCTGTCATTTTTTCTCCTTGTGAAGTGAACAACACATTCTGACCATTTGTTAGCTTTGTTAGCCCACAGTAACCTCACATGGCTGTTTACTATTGACCAATGACGAGAGACGATGAGGTCAAAGTTGTTGGATTAATGTGAGTGACACGTGATGACAGTGAACATCTGTATCACCTCTGGATCAGTCTTTCCTGTCAGTGTGTGGTCACTGGTTTCACTGGAAAGAGTCAGTGTAGCTTTAACTAACGGCTGAGCCACAGGTTGAAAACCAAACAGAAACTAAAAACACTTCCACATCAGAAGCTACGTTCTCAGCACTTCTTCTTCAGTATTCTGTTACGACTACATTTATACTCAAATATCTGTACTTTTTACACATTACATTAAACAAACAGCCTTGGAAGAAAAAAAGGAAAAAGTTGTGAGAGAGAAAAGTAATAAAAGTTAACAAATGTAGAAACACGTTGTCAGATCTGGTTTTGAAGCTGGCAGTTCAGGCTTCATTGTAGTGGATATTTGACAGTATCTGGCAACACATCAGCCAGGTTAACTGACAGCAGTGAAAAGAAATCATTAACCTGGTAAAGGGTTTGTTCACCGCTCTGTTAGTATTAGCATTGTTAGCAGCAAAGGCTACATAACTATGCTAACATCAGTTCATAATGTAATTTTAATTAATGCAGACGAGTCTGTGAAGATGTTATTTTGACCACAAGCTTTGGTTCCTATGATTATACTGAGGTGTGTGCGTGTGCGTGTGCGTGTGCGTGTGTGACCATGGATCGATGTAGCTTCTGTGTCAGTCTGTGTTTTTCTCTCCATATTTTAATGTTAAAGTCTCGTGTCATGTTGATGTCAGGACCGAATCAGCTGATCATCACTGATGGCACAATGTTTACATATGAGATTGTGCTGACACAGCACTGCTCAGACCTACTGGATGATGGTCAGTAGATCATCTTCAAATAATGCAGACTGATTGACAGACTGTGTAGCTGTATTAACTCAGATCAATAGTCGATCAATAGGACGGTTTCTGTCCTAATCTGACTATTTTTCATGGACTGATTAGAGCAAAGTTACAGGACCTAATGGAGAACCCACATTTAATGAAGTTGTTTTTATTTGTTCCTTTAGTTTTCTACATTGTTAAATGTTTGTGCAGCACACAGAGAACTCCATCTGCCTCAAATTGAACTTCCTCAAATGTCCGTGCTTGTGCTCACCGACGTCTCCACATTAAACAAGCAAAACGCTCATTTAAATAGGGGCGGTCTGCACCAGTTCTGCATGTTCACTAATGATTGCTGTGAACTTAGTGAATTCCACGCAGCAGGTGAAGAAACTGTGTCACTAAAGGATTTATGGACACATAACTACCACCCTTTATTGTTATTGGTGAATAGTTTCAATAAAATAGTGAAAGTGACTGAAGGAGTCAAATATATAAATAAATATCAGTGAGTCTTTAGGTTGAGTTCAGGTGTTTGTCTCCATCTTTTAATGACATTAATGATGAGGACGTGAACGTCATTCTCTGGTGAGAATCATGATGTGATCAGTGCATTTTAAAGCAATGACTCAGCTCTTTTTCTGGCTGCTCCAATGAACAATGCATGTTTAAGAGGAGCCTTTGATTATTAAATCGTAAATCTCATTTTCATATTTTGTCTCCAAGATAAAAAAAAAACGAAAAAAGAAAAGCCACAGATTTCATTAGAGTGTGGATTTATTTTGGTGCTCGTTCTTCTACAAACAAACTGATCCAAATGTCAGAATCCATTGGATGTTCTGAAAGCCTCCAGCGTCCGCAACCAAACGTCGCAAATATGCAGCAGCAACTACATGCAGATGTGTTGAATACAGAGCAGAGTCTTTTTATCTCTGCACATCATACAAACACAATGTTTTCATTAGCTGGAGCATGATTAGCTCATAATTAACATGGTTTAATGACATCGTTTCACTGCTGAACAATCATCAGGCTTTACTGATCTCTGCTTAAAGGGTTTAGGTTAGGTTAGAGTTTAAGGTTAGGTTAGAGTTTAGGGGTTAGGGTTTAGGTTAGGTTAAGTATCCTCCAGCTCTGAACGTCTTCTCTGTTGTAATTTTGTATGTTTTTGTTGTATTTTGTCTCTTTGCTGTTCATGAATTTGTGGTTTTGTTCTTTTCTCAGCATATTTTTGTAGTATTTGAGTATTTTGTGTATTTTCATTTGTATTTTTCTGGAGTTATTTGCTATCATTGAGTCATCTTTTGTAATTCCTGATGGTGATTTATGCCATTTTTGTTATCTATTATTTGTTTTGTTTTTTTTTAGAAACTTTGGCGTTTCCTTTGTTGTCATTTGGGTGTTTTGTAGAGATTTTGTACAATTTTTTTTTGTCATTTTGTGTATTTTTACTGTTGTTCAGTGTGATTTTTGAGTTCTTCTTCTAATTTGTATCATTTTGTAGTCATGTGTTGTGTTGTGTATCTTTAAGGTGAAGGAACACAAAGATTCATCTTGTGTGTGTGCCAGACATGAACTTAAATGAATTAAAGCTCTTATTCAGGAACTACCAAATGTTTGTTAGCTTAGCACGGAGCAACGCTGGCTGAGCAGGGATGAAGGGTAAAGGGGCGGGGCTATGTTGTGCATCCTGACTTTTTTAACCTGAAGGTTTGGACCAACACTAACAGCATGACTGGGCTTGACTGGGCATGGAGTCCTGGGTTTAAAGGAGTCACTTTTCTAAACTTTGCTGTTTTCATTGTGATTTCATCACTTTTGTGTTTCTGAGTCACTGTGGATGTGAGTCTATTGTGTGTCTCACTGTGATAGCAGCGACTTCAGGAATCACTACATCTCATTTTACTGTTCCCACACACTCGCCACAAAAGAAAAAAAAACATCTGCCTCGACCACAAAGGAAGAAATAGACTCTGACACGCCACAGAAAGACAAAAGCATGTTTTCTCCCTCGCCTCGTACGACCAAACAATCAAAAGTCCCGCTTGTTTCACTCAGCCTTCATCACACACACATACACACACACACACACACACACACACACGTCCTTAAAGGGCAAAGATTTTTAACAGTTTCCTGGAATTAAAATGTTAAAAAAAAATTGGGGGATTTACACAAAGCTGTTGTTGGAGTGAAAAGTGATTAAAAAAAATGTCAATCAGTGGAAATACTTTATCTAAACAATTCAAGCATGTGTTTGTGAAACAAAGAGTAGATATGAGAAATATCACAGCATTTATTTCTACTGAAATAACCCGAGCGTCTGATAAACGATGAAAACAATATGAATGTTGGCTCCATCTACAGCAGTGGTTCTCAACCTGTGGTCCATTCAACCTCAGGGCTTCCATGAGTCAGTGCCAGGGGTCACACACACATTTAAAAATGTTACATTTACCGTATTTTCCAGCCTATTGTACACACCGCTGTACTGGTCTGTGCCATCACATAGGCCACGCCCTATTGGCTGATGAGCGTGACCTTCAAACAACTCAGCCAATCAGAACAGGCAGGTAGGAGGGCTGCTGTACTCATGTTAGGTTTAACAGAGGTTTCTGTGTATTCTGATGAGTTTTCATCTCCACATGAAGTCTCCTCCTCACTGCTCCACATCTGCAGATCGATCCATGTACAGATGTTTATGGTCACTATTTACTGGATCCAGACTGATACACACCTCCATCTGTTCTTCTTACTTTAGATCACTGAGAGTCTGGACTCTCAGGACAACGTGGTGATCTGAGATACAATATCTAAACCTTATTGTACTTTTTACATGTTCTTTCCACCGTAAATACATTCAAGTAACAAACTTCACTTTATTACCAGTCTTTGATTTTTTTATTTCAGCAACAATCAAACAAATATCGAACAGATGTGACTCAGACATCGTACGTCGTACATACGGAGCACGTCTCATCGTCCATTTAAGAGTCCCAAACATTCAGCTCATGGTTACGTTGGTGGTAACATCCATTCCCAGTTACTGTATATCTCAGTTCAATGAAATAATGCCACTTGAACTCCTGATAATGTGTCTGTTTGTGCACTTTAAGGACCAACACACAATCTAACACAGAGACTGTAATATTTCATTTTATTTCCCAAACACATTCCCGTACTTTACATTTTAACTCCACAGTTGTAGACTTTAGGAACACTGTGTGTACAGTTAGATTTGATCAGTTCACGTGCACATTAAAGTGTGTGTGTTTCTGTGATAAAGCTTGGGGATTCCCACGATGACTGGTGTTAACTTTGTGTGTCTCCTACGTATCTATCATCATTACACACACACACACACACGCACACACGCACACATGAACAACACAAAAAACATGATACAATAGAAGTGTTTACTGCTACTGCCGTGTGTGTGTGTGTGTGTGTGTGTGTGTGTGTGTGTGTGTGTGTGTGTGTGTGTGTGTGTGTGTGTGTGCGTGTGCGTGTGCGTGTGCGTGTGCGTGTGCGTGTGCGTGTGCGTGTGCGTGTGCGTGTGTGTGTGAAATGACCTTTTTGTAGTGTCCATCCTGAAGTCACTGCCAAATTTCCTGTGATACAAACTCTCTCTCTCACACACGCACACACGCACACGCACACACACACACAGCGTAAGAATGACTTTAATAAGTCCAGTATGAGGTTCATCTTAATGCTGATGTATACGTTACACTTAGCTTCTAAAAGCTTTTATTTTGGTAAGCTTCAGATATAATCTGGTGCTAAACATTGTTACTCAATCTGCCTTTTTCCTGGTTTTTATAGATAAAATGATTTAAGTAAAAACATATTTTTTTTACTTTTAAGTTAAAGAGGAACCTGTCAGACTATCATGGATCAATATTTATTAATTATTGTAAATACCAAATATTTACACTGTAGAAAAGACTAAACTAGATTATCTTAAGATGCTGATCCTCATTAACATAAGCCTTGGGGTTGAACAGTTACCGTAGACGGACCGTAGGTGAAGCAGCAGTGTTCCTGGGTTAACTGAGCTTCTATCACATGTCCCTGGTGGTATGCCAAAATCAGTGACCTGCAGCTGCTCAGCGGTAGAGAAGAAGAGTGCTACGTCAACTGCGTAAACCTCTTCATATCTATTAAGGCGCTATTTACTCCCCCTTAAACATGACGTGGGTGAAGTAAATGCAGACGGAGAAGAATCACTAACGTGTTTAAGGACTAAATGGAACTGTCGCCACCTCTGGTCATAGATTTTTTCGGGTCACCGGCGCTCAGCTGCCACTCGACTAGTGGACGTTGACTAGTGTGCACATAAAGTCCACTTTTAACATGATGAAGTCGTTCAACCCTTATTATATATGTATATACTGTACAAACTAATATAAATATACATCAGAAATAAACACGGCCAATAATCTGGCAGCTTGTTCACGAGGTACTTATTGTCTCTGCACACGCCTCACACACAGATGATAGCAATCACTAATAATAGAGGTATGGACACACACACACACACACACACACACTCAGAGAACAAGCGCTAAGTAGAAAAGTTCCTGGTGGGTGTAGCAGGAGGCTTTCAGACGCCACTACAGTCTCCCATGGAGCAGGAAGGTGTGTGTGTGTGTGTGTGTGTGTGTGTGTGTGTGTGTGTGTGTGTGTGTGTGTGTGTGTGTGTGTGTGTGTGTGTGTGTGTGTGTGTGTGTGTGTGTGTGTGTGTGTGTGTGTGTGTGTGTGTGTAAAAAGTCATCAAACTGAGGGTTGATAATGAGGGTCAGAGATGCTTCTGGTTCTACTGGAAACGTTCTCGCCTCCATCCATGTTCATTATCATCTTATGATCCATCCATGTAGTCTATCTGGGACCTGTACCTCTGGTAGAGAATCATCCTAATCCTTTTCTTCTTCTCTTGTCCTCCTCTAATAACTAAATGTACAAACATCAAACAAATCCTCCATAAAGTAACAATAACATGAAAGTGTTTTACTAGAAAGATGAAAAACGTCTCTGTCACAGGTAAAGATGAAACTCACAGGATCGTGAACAAAATCCTCAAAAATAGAAACATGTGGACATAGAACAGTGTTTACCAAACATTATCGCTCCATGTACCCTGAGCTCATGTTCTACATTATTAATATCTACAGACTCTTCTGTGTCTCGTCCAACATTTACTTTGAATTTAAGCCTTTTTGTTCATTTATTTCTGATTTTTTGTTTATTTTATAATTTGAACTTCACCTTTTGGTGTTTTTTAAAGAGTTGTGCCACAAATTATGATTGATGGATGGAAAAAAATGTCTGTGCATGTAAAAAATCTCTAATATTGAAAAAAATAAAGTGAAATGTGTGTGTACCTCCTGAAAGGTGTTGATGTACCCCTAGGGCAGCGGTCTGCAAACATTATTCTCTCACCTGGATTAAAAAAATACATTCTCAATGAAGACAATATAGTGTAGAAAATTCTATACGAAGTTACAAATATATCTAATAATTTTTAAAAAAATAACAAAATCAACACATGCTAATTGATAATTTCTTGCTACATCAAGCATGCATATTAATCTGGTACGTTAGCAGTTAATTAAATATTTCCCACACAAATAAATTCTCTGTTTCTTCCAGAATAGTGTTTTTGTTGGTTTAGTTATTTTATCATAGATTTAAAACATAAGGTTAGCCACAGGTGTAGGAAAGTTTATGGTTGATGATAATTATTGCACAATGTGATTTATTTTTAGGTTGACATATTATTATATCATGATTTTATTTGGTGTCAGTGTCATTTATCATTAATAACTTCTGTAAGAAATAACAGTTCATCATTATATTATTTTCTTATAGCTATAGGAGCCATTGCTAAAGAGTCAAAGAGCCACATGAGGCTCCAGAGCCACAGGTTACAGACCCCTGTCCTAGGGGTACACGTACCCCAGTTTGGGAACCACTAGAATATACAGAAATCTCACAAACATTTTTAACCTAGAGAATATATGTAATATAAAATGTATTTAATGTTAACCTATCAGTATGATTTTAGTTAAAAAAACCCATACATAATATACATATTTATATGACCTAATACTACTGTTATAATAAATAATTTAACTTTAAAACCTCCACATATTAAACATGAAATCAAATCCCAGTAGTTTATTAAATCAGTCCAACTATGATGTGTTACTGTATCATCCTCAGGAGATGATGATGATGATTGTTCATATCTACAGTGATGTTCTCCTGAGGATGTTTGACCGTGGGAAACTGAAAACTCTATAAAGATGAACATTTTTAGTGTTAGAGCAGCTCTGGTGTGTGTGTGTGTCTCTACTCTCCAACAGTCCCTGAAAGCACCACACACACACATCCATGTACACAGGACACACACACACACAGAGAGTGGGGGTCCTACGCAGACCCCACCACCACGATGTTGCTGGCCTTGGTATTTCCTGTGTTTTATTGTGTGTGACGGTCTGACAGACATGTGTCTAATGTTCTGGTCATTTATCTATCTATAAAAGACAGAAACGTCTGTGTGTGTGTGGAGCAAATATCTCCCCGACGCGATGTGAGTTCGACCTGAAACTTAGTCAACGGGTTCCAAATACACCAAGTGTGTGTGTCTTTATTTTGGAGCAATTAGGTGAAGCAAAACGGTCAAAACATTAATTTTATAATTACGGCTCCCTCAGTAAGAGCGCGGTATTGAGCGCTCTACTTCTGGTTCCGCGTTCATGACGTCACTGTGTCACAGTTTGTTTGGGTTAAAAAAAAAAAGTCAATATTAAAAATGTTTTTGTACTGCTAAATATTTCATGGTGATTTAATATTATTCCCGTGATTCCAAACTTCTTTTAAATCTCGGGTCACGGGCTTCACTTCCTCCTTCGTCTCCATAACTGTGGGCGGTGCCTGTGCTGACGTTCGTTAGTCAACATTATCGCAAACTATCTGGTTATTCAGACAGAAGAATGTAACGTTTTAGTGAGTGGATGTGTCCATAACACGGCTCTACTATGATTATTGTTTGTTCTGAGTGTTTCTTCTTATATTATTCTATGTGCTAAGATGCTAGCAGCTACAATGTAAACACACACACACACACAGTATTTATAATAAAAATATACTAAATGAGTAAAATAAAACAAAAAACTAAACAATAATTATACGAAAAATACACAAAAAGACAACTGAAAGATAAAAAATACACATGATGACTTCAAAAAACATACATTACAGAAAAATACAACACAAATATGAAAATGGCTCAAAATACACAAAACTAAATATTTATACAAAAAATACACAAAACTAAATATTTATACAAAAAATACACGAAACTAAATATTTACACAAAAATACACAAAATGACTCCAGAATCACTACAATGGCAACAAAAACAATAATTATACAAAAAAATGCACAAAAACACAACAGAAACACACAAAAATAAGCAATTATACCCCTTATGCTCCCACATGAATGCATACTTCCGACGGGCACTGTACTAGTTTATGTAAATACAGAACAAACAGCGTTCTGTTTTGGCTCAGTACGAGACGCACCATTTAATGGTCAAATAGGGAACAATTCCTATAATTACGATAATTTTAGATGCATTTCCTAATTAATACAACATGTACTAGTGCAGACATAAGCAACTGGCAGCTCGGGGGCCAAATGCAGCCCTTGGTCTAATGTGATGCGGCCCTCAAAGTAAATGTACAAAATGACAGAAAAATACACAAAACAAGAGCAAGATAACACAAAAAATTAGAAAGAATTACAACATTGCAAGAAAATACAGTAAAAGACGAGGAAAACATGCAGAAAATACTCCAAAAGCACTCAAAACTACTACAAAAATGAGCAAAAAGCAACACTAATACACACAGTTACTCAGAAAAATATACAACATTACAGAAAATGATAGCAAAAGTACACAAAAACATAGAAATATGGAAAAATTACTCCGACAATGCAAAATAGCAGCACAAATACACAATATGACTGCAAATAAACATGTTTTAGAAGAAAAATACAAAAACGACTATAGCAATGCACAAAATGTCTGACATGTTGGTTTGTTTTCAAGTAAGTATCATGCAGTGAGCGTAGACTGTGCAGTGAGAAGCCAGGAGGACAGTAGAGGCAGTCGCTATGATGAGGACGACTGGGATTGGTTAACTCGGTCAGTCAATCAGAGTAACTCAAACTACGGAAATATAAGCGTGAGAATGGTCAAGTGTGGTGAGAGAATGCGTCAAATTGCGTGACTGTCACACTCAAGGGGTGAGGCTTGGCAGCTCTGGCACATAATAGTTAGCTTAGCATGTAGCCACCAGTCCCACATGTTAGTTAGCTAAGCATGTAGTCACCAGTCCCATATGTTTGTTAGCTTAGCATTTAGTCACCAGTCCCACATGTTTGTTAGCTTAGCCTGTAGTCACCAGTCCACATGTTTGTTAGCTTAGCATGTAGTTACCAGTCCACATGTTTGTTAGCTTAGCATGTAGCCACCAGTCCCACATGTTTGATAGCTTAGCATGTAGCCACCAGTCCCACATGTTAGTTAGCTTTGCACATAACCACAAGTCCCTGATGTTTGGTTAGCTTAGCTTATAGCCACCAGTTAGATATGTTTGGTTTGCTTAGCAAGTAGCCACCAGTCCCACATGTTTGATAGGTTAGTACAATGCTACCAGTCCTACGTTCGGTTAGCTTAGCATATAGCGGCGCTGGCCGAGCAGGGTCAAAGGCTGAAGGGGCGGAGCTTAGTTATGACATTCTTAAAGGCTTGAAGTAAAAATCTGAAAAACCCTGAATATTATAAATAAATAAAACCACTTTGTTGCTGCTGCATCATTGTTTCAACACTAACCACTAACATACACCACAGCATGACTCCGCCCCTTATACACACACACACACACACATTGCTCCATTCTCAGTTGGATAAAAACAATGGAAGTGCTCTGATTACGTGTGTGTGTGTGTGTGTGTGTGTGTGTGTGTGTGTGTGTGTGTGTGTGTGTGTGTGTGTGTGTGTGTGTGTGTGTGTGTGTGTGTGTGTGTGTGTGTGTGTGAGAAAGAGGTGGGAGACAAAAGTTTGTCCCTCCCTCACCCTTTCCTCCTTTGGACTGTAGTGTGTGTGTGTGTGTGTGTGTGTGTGTGTGTGTGTGTGTGTGTGTGTGTGTGTGTGTGTGTGTGTGTGTGTGTGTGTGTGTGTGTGTGTGTGTGTGTGTGTGTGTGTTGGTCAGGGCGGGGTATAAATGCACAGCGTGGGTTGGTGAAACCAGGCCACCAGTTGTTGACAGACGTTCCTCTCACTGAGGAACAGATCACATCCCTCCATGCTCTGCTCTGGGATCTGTTCTTTAAACCCGACTCTAAAACATTTTTCTGTCAGAACTTTTCAAACTGAGGCTCCTGGACTAAAAGTTGGATCGTACTCCTGGAATGAGTTCATTAGACCCCAGCGTGTGCAGGGAGGACATGATGTGTCCCAGAAGGAGGTCTATCACTGACCTTTGGACCTCAGAACCTCAGAGTCCAGCCTCAGACCCTGAACTGGGTTTGGACCACAGCGTGTCTGAGGACCACCTGAGGACAGCAGAGCAGAGTCCTGACACTGGAGCATCTGGGACGGGTTGCGTGGACTCAAAGGTCACGGAGGTGGAGCAGAGGATCCGTAGACCCATGAACGCCTTCATGGTTTGGGCCAAAGACGAGAGGAAGAGGTTGGCGGTTCAGAACCCAGACCTGCACAACGCTGTGCTCAGCAAGATGCTCGGTAAGAAGAACACCAGGACAAGTGATCAATAGATAAAGTTCAACAAATAGAAAAAAAAATAATTAATGATAAGTACAGAATTAGGGCTGGGACTTTATCACTTTAATTTTGATTCATAAATTATAGAAAAATAACGCCCAAAAAACAGTGTGAAACATATCACGAATTCCAGGTATACACATAATACTGATGCACAGCCCACAACACAATAAACAGGAGAACCAGAGAAGAAGTCGTTGCTGTGCTTTGTGGGCGTTAATTTTAGTTTAAATAAAACATTAGATGGAAAATTAAAGCCACGTTGTGTGAAAATTGTTACATTTACATGTTTAGCATTCAGGTGCTAGCTGCTACATGTTTAGCATTCAGGTGCTAGGCTAGCAAAGCTCCACTATTCCACAAACTCTTTCTCTAACATTGTTTCACACAACGTGGCTTTAGTTTTCCATCCAATGTTTTTATTTAAACTAATTATAACGCCCACAAACAGGTTCTCCTGTTTCTTGCGTTGTGGGCTGTGCATCAGTATTATAGGTATAATTGTTCCAGCCCTAATAATAAGTGAAGAAGCGTAAACGTCTTCAGAACTTTCTGAGGTCAGAGTTCAAACATCTCTGCAGTGGGAGGATCTTCTCAGTGAGTGTTTGTGTGTTCTCAGGTCAGTCGTGGAAGGCGCTCTGTGCCACAGACAAACGTCCCTTTGTGGAGGAGGCCGAGAGGCTCCGCCTCCAGCACCTCCATGACCACCCCCACTACAAGTACCGCCCTCGCCGCAAGAAGACCACCAAGAAGCTGAGGAGGGTGGAGCCAGGCCTGCTGATGCACGGCGTCTCTGGAGGTTCTGTTTACGGACACGCCCACCATCAGCATCACCAGCACCTGCTGCCCACCAGGGGCCACTACAGGGACATGCAGGGGCCCCTGGACCTGGACTACGGCCTCCCCACCCCTGAGATGTCTCCTCTTGACGTGGTGGACGACAGGGTGGGGGAGTCCGTGTTTTTTCCTCAGCACATTCAGGATGAGGCAGCAATGGGGGGATGGGGCGGATACCATTACAACCAGCAGTGCCCTGCCCACTACAAGCAGAGCCCCGCCCCCCTGAGTCCTGCTTTGAGCTGCAGCAGCAGGACCGTGAGCAGGAGCTGCAGACATGGACCTGCTGACACTAAACTCAGTCCACTGGTCGCTCTCAGGAACCCTGTCATGGTCCCGCCCCTCATTCCTGACTCCGCCTCTTTAGATTCCTACACGCCGTCACACATCAACCTGTCAGAGCCAGTGAAAAGCCAGCAGGCAGCACTGAACACGCCCCCTGTTAGCTACTACAACCACATGTATGGAAGCTCCTCCCCATTCCCTCCATCCCACCTGGGACAGCTGTCTCCTCCCCCTGACTCCTCCCCTTCATCTTGCTCCTCTTCCTCACTTCCTTCGTCCACGTTCTCCCACGCCGTGCACGGCCCCTCCTCCTCTGCTGAGTTCTGGTCCGAGGTTGACCGCCACGAGTTTGACCAGTACGTGACCTTCAGCAGAGGTCAGGAGGACACGCTGAGTCAGCGTGGGAATAACGACAGGGACGGTGGCATTGGGCTGATGGGTTTGTGCGATGGCGGCGTTAGTGTTAGCAGCACGCTAATCTCTGCCCTGTCCGACGCCAGCAGCGCCGTTTACTACAGCGCCTGCATCACAGGGTGACGACCTTTGACCTCCAGCATAGCTGCACCATGACATCATCAGTAGATATACATCAAGCAGGACAGCAGCTCTCCAGGAACACACAGAATAAAAGGAATAAACACACATTTAAACACTTTTATTTATTTCTCTTATTAACACACGCACCAGGTTTGGGGTCATTTATAATTGTTATCGTGTAATTATTAATCAAATACAACATTATGATGTTATTGTAATTCAAATTGTAATTGAAAAAATCTGTTGCTGCTGTAATCATAATTTCATTGTAATTGAGTTCAGATAATTGACTGTAATTGTAATTGTCATGAAAATTCTATTAAAAAATGGTAATTACAAGTTAAACGCAAACCTATTACAATATGTTTGATATCACTACCTGTCACTTCTCTTAAGGTTCATTTTACTTTTGTCGAGGGCTACATTATAAATATTAATACCAATATATTCTTTGATTAGGAAACCTAACAAGGTAATCAATAGATGATAGATCATATTTATCACTAAACTGTCTGGACTTGAACTGTTTTCCAACCACTGGATGTTTGAGTGCTAGAGCAGAAGCTAACAACTTGTTAACGTTTAGCTAACGACTAGCTAACAACTAGCTAACGACTAGCTAATGACCAGTTAACGCTAAAGTTTGGATTGTGTAGGTAATTTACATGAAACATGTTTACACTTTATTTAAGAGGATATGAGAAGTATTTATCAGAGCTAAAGGTGGACCAATCAGGATTTAGCTCATGATCACTCATTGATCTGGGAACACTATTTCTCATTGAACTACGTCAACGTTGTGACTCTACTCTCTAACGACTCCTCCAGTTTCTTTCACGCTTTCATTCCCACATTGAGCCACAAAGCTCCCATTCCTTGTTCTCGATCCTCTACAGACGGCAGAGCTGTTCCCTAAACCGCCCTCGCCTGTGTCTCTATCAGGGCCGACCCACGCCACAAACATCTTCAAATTCATTCCTTCATTTTTATCTTAAACAGTAACTAAACCCTTAGAATTTATTCTGACCTGCCACTAAGGAGGAAATTAAAAAGAAAGCCTTGATTATGGGCGGGGCTTCTGGATCAGTTAAGCCACGCCCAGTCTAAACATTTAAGGGGGGGGGGGGGGTATTATGAAAAATCGAGTTTTTCAAGATTTATATCATGTCACTATGTCATTCCCTCATTAAAAACATATGTTCATTGGTTCATTCATGTATGTTTGAATCATCTTTAAAAACTCTGATGACATCATTTTAGGTGTAAATAAGTCCTCCTAGGAACGCCCCCACCTCCTGGAGACGCCTCGGACCTTTCGTCACCACTCCACAGCAGAGCCCCTCCCCTTCCTATGTTATTTTTCTTAGTTCAGCCCACGGCACCCGCCTCCACAGATTTAGCTTTTCATTTACTTATTTTAAATACTTTTGTAAGAAACCCATGGCTTATGTTGTCTGTACTCATTAATGTACGCATTCAAATAAAAAAATTAAAATGTAAATAAAACTCGTACCCCTCCCCCGCTTCCAGCTCCGTCAAAACCGCTGCAGCTGATAGATAACTGTTTACTCTGCTCATTGCAACAGCTGAATGTAGATTAATAAATACACAGTGATCCCTACTCGGGACTATAGCGCCATAGTCCGGAGTATACTGCCATGCAGCAGCAGCAGCAGCAGCAGCAGCATCAGCAGCATCAGCAGCATCAGCATCAGCAGCATCAGCAGCAGCAGCACTAGCAGCAGCAGCAGCAGCAGCAGCAGCAGCAGCAGCAGCAGCACTAGCAGCAGCAGCAGCAGCAGCAGCAGCACTAGCAGCAGCAGCAGCAGCAGCAGCAGCACTAGCAGCAGCAGCAGCAGCAGCAGCAGCAGCAGCATCAGCAGCAGCAGCAGCAGCAGCAGCAGCAGCAGCAGCAGCACGGGTTAAGGCTAGGATACACTGTGCGATTTTTTTCAATCGTTGTTCTCAGCTCCAGCTCAAACTGTGCGACTCATGTGCTGAATGTTCTCAGCTCTGACACCATCTGACTGTTCACACTGTACGTTCATACACAACACGTCGGGGTCTGGTTTCCGGAAATGCAACGTACAAATTAGAAGAAGAAGAAGAAGAAGAAGAACTCTAAAGTGTCGCTATTAAAACAGACGAAGAAAGAAGAAACCAGAAGTGGAGACACTCACAAATCTCCTCAAAAAGAGTTTAAAAAAGAAAAGATGGTGATGTGATGGACCAGGTATTGGCAGAACAGACGTGGACAGTACAGTCCGTCAATTTTACAGCTGTCCTACGGTGTTCACACATGCGCACTGTGAGCGTTTACGGTAAGACGGTCCGTGGCACTGCTTCATCTGTGAGATACCATCACAGGGACAGACTAGATGTATAACATGTTAGATTTCCTAAAAACCTATGAATGTTGATCAGGAGCTGGTTATGAAGTGTTAATCACTTATCGTGACCCCATGTATACTACTACATGTATACTACATTTAGTAGTATACATGTAGTATACACCATGTACACTACACCATGTACACTACAGCGTGTATACTACAGCATGTATACTACACCATGTATACTACATCATGTATACTACACCATGTATACTACACCATGTATACTACACTATGTATACTACAGCATGTATACTACAGCATGCATACTACACCATGTATACTACACCATGTACACTACACTATGTATACTACACTATGTACACTACAGCATGCATACTACAGCATGTATACTACACCATGTACACTACACCATGTACACTACAGCGTGTATACTACAGCATGTATACTACACCATGTATACTACAGCATGTATACTACAGCATGCATACTACACCATGTATACTACACCATGTATACTACACCATGTATACTACATCATGTATACTACACCATGTATACTACACCATGTACACTACACTATGTATACTACACTATGTACACTACAGCATGCATACTACACCATGTATACTACACCATGTATACTACACTATGTATACTACACTATGTATACTACACTATGTACACTACAGCATGTATACTACATCATGTATACTACACCATGTATACTACACGATGTATACTACACCATGTATACTACACCATGTATACTACACCATGTATACTACAGCATGTATACTACACCATGTATACTACACCATGTATACTACACCATGTATACTACACGATGTATACTACACTATGTATACTACACAATGTACACTACAGCATGTATACTACACCATGTACACTACAGCATGTATACTACAGCATGTATACTACACGATGTATACTACACTATGTATACTACACGATGTACACTACAGCATGTATACTACAGCATGTATACTACAGTATGTATACTACACCATGTATACTACACGATGTATACTACACTATGTATACTACACGATGTATACTACACGATGTATACTACACCATGTATACTACACCATGTATACTACACGATGTATACTACACTATGTATACTACACGATGTATACTACACCATGTATACTACACCATGTATACTACACCATGTATACTACACTATGTATACTACACGATGTATACTACACCATGTATACTACACCATGTATACTACACCATGTATACTACACTATGTATACTACACTATGTATACTACAGCATGTATACTACAGCATGTGTGTGTGCGTGCGTGAGTGCGTGTGTCGGTGACAGATCTTCGTCCGTACGTTAGCATTCCTCACTATGATAATCATTCTAATGTATTGTAGTGATGTAAAAATGTAGAAAGTATATAAATACAGCACACAGAAAAACAGAAGTAAACATCCATGTGTGTTTGTATTAGTACTGAAGGGGGCGTGTTCATGGGCGTGTCTGACTTGGAGTTTTGCTTTAATTTTTCCCTGATAAGTTACAGCTGTGACTGTAGCGGAGCGTGAGTGACAGGATGCTGTCTCTACACACATTGGACAGGGCAGGGAAGGGGTCCACAGGTGATAGTTTTTATAGGAAGGGGCGGAGCTAACAGTGACGGTCCAATCACATAACAGAATCTTGTTCTCAGCCAATAGAAAAATAAACTCTAATGTCCTGGTTTCAACCCATAGAGGGCAGTCTCTCTGCTTTAGGTTCAGTTTGGGTCTCGACCCGTGGTTGAGGAGCGATGGAGGGTCGAGATCTCCTACTTTTTAAAATCAGAGTTTTGAGATCCAGTCGTCTTTAGAATCTCACAGTTTGAATGAATTCATCTCAGATAAACTGAAGAAGACGAGATGTGTGTGGTGTTCAAACCAAAGTCGTTTATGGTTTACTTGATGCCAGTTTCTGTAAATGATTGATGCACTCAGAGTTTTGTGTTAAAACGTGTTCAGTGAACGACTTCCACTTGTTTTGTGTAAAATTGTTTTATTATAAATAACGAATATTTGAATATTTCTCTTTGCACTGGGTTTACTGTGTTTGCTGTAGAAATATGACACGACTTATTAAAAGAAATGATTAACTGGTTTAAATTCAACTAAAGGCTGTTCTTTGTCTTTTCATAAACTCTGGTGTGTTGGTGGAGGTAAATAATTGAGTTTGCAGTTGAGAGATCCCTAATTTCATTTTTTTTTTTTTTTTAAATGGAAACATTTAAATACTTAAAAAAATAAATGAATTTTATATATATATATATATATATATATATATATAAAACTGAGAAATTATGCCATTAAAAGTCAGATGCAATATTTATTTTCTTTTTAATAAAATCTGAGTATTTCAAATTTGAGTATGTGAAAGAATAAAAAAATATTCAAACAGCCGGAACAAATAAACTAGCAAATCAAAGTTTTAAATCACCCAGAATCAATATTTTTGATCGGTTTTATTCACAATATCCAGTCACTTGTTCATTATTCTTTTAATGATTTTTACTGAAAATTTCATTAAAATCCATCTATTAGATTTTTAGTGACTGATCACAGACAAACAGATCAAAATGATTAAATAAAGGAAAGGAACAAAACAATAATTCTAATAATAATAATAATAATAAAGTTACATTTTTAAAAGAGCCAATTGTAAATTTTACAGCAATTACTAAATGCAAATGAAACATTGATCTACAACATCATCAACTCTTATCCAATCACAGGGAGGAGCTTTAATTGATCATTTAACTCACTCTGCTTTGATTAGCTTGAAGTCATCCCATAGTTGCCATGGTTACGTATAGACTTCCTGTTTTAAGGCATCTTCCTTTTTCAGCAGAAGTCACGTGTGGATCTGGAGTAAAATGGATGGATGGATGGATGGATGGATGGATGGATGGATGGATGGATGGATGGATGGATGGTAGTGCTGTATAAAGGCTCTGCCCACAACCATCTTCAGATTTTATTCATTTGTTTGAATTCCCAAATTAATAGATATTTTTTGTGAAGCACTGTTGGTTTGTTATGAATTCATAAACTGATTTGTTTGATGGTCAATTACACGTTCTTTTAGTATATTAGTCCTTGTTGTGGGTGTGGTCTGTTACTGAGGATGATAAAGTGTTCCATAGATTAATCATAAAGTGTAGTTTTTATAACCTGAGGTGGAACCAAACCCTGGTCTTCCAGTAGACGTCCGTCCTCCAGAGTTTCCCAGTAAACAACCATCCTTTCCAGCCCCGTTTTGTTTAAGCTGAGGGAGGGAGACGTCAACATCTGTAGCCACTGTAAAGATCTGTGTTTGTGTTCTTTCAAAGGCTGAGCTCACATCTGCTTTGAGTTACACTTTAGTCCATGAGACGCTCATTTAGAGCCACCGCGACGTCCACGACATCCACAACGTCCTCTGAGCACCAGGAGGGACTCATTCCTCCTGTTCACACACAGCAGTGTGGTTTCCATCTGATTAACAGTGACACACACACACACACACACACACACACACAACCTCTATCAACTATTCAGCTGACGTTGTCATAGAGAATGGTATTATACAGTCACATAGTGAGTTATTATGACAAACAGCAACATTACGCTAACACCGGTAGGGTTTACAGGATTCATTCTGCTCTTAAATGTGTTGTGAAGAACTTTTTAGTTTTAAAGTGTTTTTTGTAGAAACATTCACAGTAGAAATGTAGATAGTTCATACCTAGATCACTTCTCTATTAACAACTCTGATCAACTTTGGCCTCCTGCAGGCCAGCAGGATGGTTGTTCTATCTGAAGTATTATCTACACAATCCTGGATTAGAGCGATGTTACATTAGAAAAGCTAAGTTTAACTAAGTCATTAGGGTTAAAGTGTAAGAATTTACAGAGGTGTCATTATTTTCTAATTATTTATTTACCATTATTGTCGTGTGTGTGTGTGTGTGTGTGTGTGTGTGTGTGTGTGTGTGTGTGTGTGTGTGTGTGTGTGTGTGTGTGTGTGTGTGCGTGCGTGTGTGTGTGTGTGTGTGTGTGTGTGTGTGTGTGTGTGTGTGTGTGTGTGTGTGTGTGTGTGTGTGCAGTGAGGTCTGCTTGCATCTCATTGTGTGACTAGTGTGGTATGTGTAGATGTGTTTTGTATGACCTTATTAAAAATCAATTAATAAAACAGTTAAAAAAAGAAATGCAGCTAGCTAGCTAGCTAGCTATCAGATAAAGACCACAGCAGAGCTAACTGGAGCCGACGCCTCCGTCATAATGACAGCAGTTATGATACATTTCCCTGGATTGTTTTTGTGCTTAGTTATTGTTTCTATTTATAGACTTCATGACATTTTACTGGTTACCATGGTAGCAGCAGTAAAACACAGTGCACTGAAAAAACCACAGATATTGTGCTAGCTTTGTGCTGTGAGCTTTGTGCTAGCTTTGTGCTGTGAGCTTTGTGCTAGCTTTGTGCTAGCTTTGTGCTGTGAGCTTTGTGCTAGCTTTGTGCTGTGAGCTTTGTGCTAGCTTTGTGCTGTGAGCTTTGTGCTAGCTTTGTGCTAGCTTTGTGCTGTGAGCTTTGTGCTAGCTTTGTGCTAGCTTTGTGCTGTGAGCTTTGTGCTAGCTTTGTGCTAGCTTTGTGCTAGCTTTGTGCTGTGAGCTTTGTGCTAGCTTTGTGCTAGCTTTGTGCTGTGAGCTTTGTGCTAGCTTTGTGCTAGCTTTGTGCTGTGAGCTTTGTGCTAGCTTTGTGCTAGCTTTGTGCTAGCTTTGTGCTAGCTTTGTGCTAGCTTTGTGCTGTGAGCTTTCATTAAAGGAGAATAAATAGAAAGAAAAAGAGATTGTCATGTCATAAGGCTAAAGGTTACATTCTAGTTGTTTCTAGTTCTATGTGTTTCATATGAATAAGCCTAGATTTTAAATATTTATGATATCTTTATCATAACTTACCAGAATTTACCTTTGTCTGCTTTTGCGATTCAAACGGTCATTGTTACTTATTGTACTGCGCTATGAGCCTTCACTGTACATATTATATTATAGTTATTTATTATGCTATACCACGTCACCCTCCACTGGATATATAATTAGCTGTAATAAACTATATTTTAGCATTTTAGAATGCTAATCATACTTCTGTGGTTATTTTGGTGAAAGTGACTCAAAAGTATTGTAACACTTTACAATTCATAGACAGTAATATTGTAATGTAACTAATTACTTTTAAATGACTGTAACTACTATTCCATCAAACTCCTGAAGTTTGCAGACGACACGACCACCATCGTCTCATCTCTGATGGAGACGAGTCTGACTACAGGTGGAGACAGACCGGCTGGTGTCCTGGTGCAGCCAGAACAACCTGGAGCTCAACGCTTTAAAGATAGTGGAGATGATAGCAGACTTCAGGAAGAACCCAGCCCCCCTCACCCCCCTCACCCTGGGAGACTCTACAGTGAGCTCTGTGGAGAACTTCTGCTTCCTGGGGACCATCATCACTCAGGACCTCAAGTGGGAGCTGAACATCAGCTCCCTCATCAAAAAAGCTCAGCAGAGGATGTACTTCCTGTAGCAGCTGAAGAAGTTCAGTCTGCCAACAAAGATGATGGTGAACTTCTACAGCTCCATCATCCAGTCCATCCTCTGCTCCTCCATCACCATCTGGTACCTGCAGCTACGGCCAAGGACAAGGCCAGACTGCAGCGTATCATCCACTCTGCAGAGAAGGTCATCGGCTGCAATCTGCCCTCCCTCCAGGACCTGTACGCCTCCAGGATTTTGAGGCGTGCAGGAAAGATTGTGGTCGACCCCTCCCACCCCGGTCATAAACTGTTTCAATCTCTCCCTTCTGGTAGGAGGTTTAGGTCCATCAGGACCAGAACCTCCAGACACAAAAACAGCTTCTTTCCCTCTGCCACCATCCACATGAACACACCCCAAGTCACCCACTGAACCCCCCCCCACCCCCCACCACCTCCATGATGACATTATCTGCTGCACTGTATATATATATATATATATATATATATATATATATATATGTTTATATTTATCCTATTTATCCTTTATTCTCTATCTATCCTTTATTTATCCTCATCCTTTATATTTATCATTATTATTATTATTATTATTGTTGCTGAATTGTTCTTTGTTTTTTATTTATTTATTTTTGTTGTTTATTTTGTGCACCAACTACCAAGACAAATTCCTTGTACTGTCCTTAAAACTGTACATGGCCATTAAAACATTTCTGATTCTGATTCTGATCAATCATTAGTCAGAGGATGATTTACTACTTTCTTACACAAACACATCGCTACTATTTGATGACACGTTCACACTTTGATGATGAATTTGACACGGCACTGAGTTGGAGAAGCCACGCCTCCAGGAAGCTCTCTGTCGTGATTGACATAAACAGACACGCCCACAAAGATGAGCATGTCAGCATCCTTCACACAGTGCTATGTCTGTATTTACTACAGTCTATGTATCTACAGGTGAAGGCCCCGCCCCCACACTCTGTTTATAAAGCAGCATGAGCTCAGCTACAGAGTGGGCGGAGCCATCATCTGGCCCTACGTCACCGTGGGGGGAGGAGGAAGTCAGTGTCCTGTTTATAGACACGCCCACTCATGAATATGCATAATTAGGATGTAAATCAGCCTGTTTGTGTAGAGTTGGTCAGAAAATGACTTTTCAGAGGATCAAACTCTGTGAAAATAAACCTTTAATATGATGTTTTTGTGCTTCTTAGAACAAAAGTAGATGATGGTGAAAATAACATGATATGAGAACTTTTAAATACTAGTGAGAGAAAATCTCCTCCAGGCTCAGAGAGAAGGAGGAGGGGTTTGGAAAACAGACGGGGTTTCCCCACTCCCCATGTCTGTGTTTCCAATAGTCCACATGTGGTTATGGTGTGTGTGTGTGTGTGTGTGTGTGTGTATGTGTGTGTGTGTGTGTGTGTGTGTGTGTGTATGTGTGTGTGTGTGTGTGTGTGTGTGTGTGTGTGTGTGTATGTGTGTGTGTGTGTGTGTGTGTGTGTGTATGTGTGTGTGTGTGTGTGTGTGTGCGTGTGTGTGTGTGTGTGTGTGTGTGTGTGTGTGTGTGTGTGTGTGTGTGTGTGTATGTGTGTGCGTGTGCGTGCGTGTGCGTGTGTGTGTGTGCATGTGTGTGTGTGCGTGTGCGTGCGTGTGTGTGTGTGTGTGCGTGTGTGTGTGCGTGCGTGCGTGTGTGTGTAGTAGTAGTAGTTTAGTTAGTGATCAGCTGACACTAACACACAAACCGTTCACCTGGGGGTGTATTGGTGTATCATCAGTTCAGTAAATGTAATATAACATTTACTGGTTCAAAATAATAAAAGCATGATTTTAGTCTTTAAATAAATATGATTAAAAACAGACGTTAACATTAGTGATGATGACATGAAGCAGTTAAAGTTAAGCAACTTTTTCAATGATCCACAGGGGATTCAAACCCACAACCCTCCTCCTTAACCCTAAGGAATAGTTACCAGCACAAACCAGTGAGTCATCAGATAAAACGGACACCAGTTGAACTGAAACACTGTAAAATAAAAGCCACAAACACAAATGGAAACAGTGAAATATGAACAATAATATCATCTCAGAATAAAACTGTACACAGAGCAGTTTGTACTATTTCAGTAAAAATATAGTTTTTAGATAATGTTTTATCAGCACCACCCATTCTAAACATGTTACAGTGCGTTTATTCATCATGTGCATCAGTTCACAACGTTCGTTCAGGACGCACACACTACGCCCTCTGACTCAGGGGGCGGGGCTATAACACCACAAACCCCACCTACATTAGATCCTCAAAGATCCCAGATTAAGAACTAAAAACTCTCCTGATTGGAGGTGATGTCATCGGGGGCGGGCCCCTTTCTGACAGGAAGTCAAGATCTCAGCTTCATCCTGTTTCCTGTCTCTGTGTAAAGTGTTTACTTCCTGTGACGGAGAGGTTGTTTTTAACAAATAAACACACACCGCTCAGATTAACAATCAGGAAATCAATAAAAATAAAAATAATTCAGTGGGAACTCAAAAATAAAGTTCCATTTTTACAGCAGATTTAGATCATATTTTACATTGTTTAACTTATTTAGAAAAATGTAAGAAGAAAAAAAAATGATGAATGAAAAATGAAATAATCTTTGTAGGGTTAGGATGATGAAAGGCATTACAGTCGATCATGTGACCTGTTCCTCACAGAAAGCACACAATGACCTTTGACCTCAGCGAGACGTTCCAGGGCTGCACATGTGACCTTCAGGTCTAACACGTGGATTCTTCTGTTTCCTCCTCATTCATGTTGTTTGTTCTAGAAAGAATTCATGAGCAACGCTCTGAAACTGACAGCTTTCATCTTATTAATACATTAACATTAGCATTAATGAGTCAAACAATTGACGTCTTCCATGTGATCAATGATCTACTTTTGTCCTCCTGTGTCTGTATTTGTTTCTTATGTTGACGCTACATGAAGGACAATCTGTTCACAACTATATATAAGTTTTTTCTTATTACATCTATTCACACACATTTAATTACAGTACTTTTTAAATCTGGCGCCCTGTCCAGGGTGTGGCCACGCCCACTGCCCTATGACAGCAGGAGATAGACTTCAGTATGGAGTACAGTACTAGACTTTACTAGTGATGCAAAAGGTCACACATTAGCATCATATACTAATGAGTAAATTCAGTAAATTCTCATTGGCTTTCAAAAGTATTGCAACCAATCAGGGAGCTGGATTTGGTTCTAATCCCTCCTACGATGATGTATTTCCACATGTTACAGATGTGTGAGCAGGTCACTAACCATGGTCACTTCTATTTTCTGCTCCATGACTGAGTTTTAAAGATGTGTATTTATCTTTTTGGCCCTGGTTTAGTAAATGTGTAGTCATGTGACTGAGCTCAGAATAAACAGTGTGTGTGTGTGTGTGTGTGTGTGTGTGTGTCTGTTTGATCCATTAAATCAAATCAGTTATTTTGACAAATAAAAATACAATAAAAATAATAAATGTATGTAAAATATGTTTTTTTATGCTGAGTAATGAGTGCAGACTGTATAAGTTCAGCTTTTTATTGACAGTTTCTCTGGTTCACCACATCCTGTCAACAGATCCAGTTTCAGCTCAGAATGTAAAGACTGGCTTTGGTTTTGATGGTGGCTTTTTAGTCTCCACACTTCTCTGGGAATATTTCACTGGTTTCACATTAAAATGCATATTTTCCTGTGACATGTTGAAAGAATCTGATGGAGGTTATGAGACGTGGTGTTAGACGTGTGTGTGTGTGTGTGTGTGTGTGTGTGTGTGTGTGTGTGTGTTGTGTGTGTGTGTGTGTGTGTGTGTGTGTGTGTGTGTGTGTGTGTGTGTGTGTGTGTGTGTGTGTGTGTGTAAAAACACTGGCTCTGATTGGCTACCATGAACCATGACTCACTACAGCTGTGTATGAAACCAGGGATGTTTTCATATCACAGTTTATTTAATCAATACATGTAACGCACCACATTGAACGATCAGTTAGGAGATTTAAAAAGTGGTGGATTTAATTAAAAATAAGACTCTTGGATGATAAAACACTATGGATGTGTAACCCACCCAAAAGTTACTGTTGTTTGATGTGTTAAGTATTCAGCATTTATAAATACATATTTAAGTTTTCAGTAAATCATTAACAAAGTATAAGCTTTCTATGTCAATGTGTAAGTAGACAAATGTGGTGGGGTTATATCCTTATTTTATTTATTTATTTGTGTCAATTTTCTGATTATTATTTTTTACGACACTTTACAGCCACATCCTGTAGGTGGCAGTGTGACTGTGTGGTTACTGTGGAGTCAGCTCTATTTAACACTAAAGAACAAGTCAAAACCTGGTATTTTAGACGCTGTGTCTGAAACTGTGTAGTTATTATGATCACATGGACTGTGATGATGTTTACCATCATGAAGACCTGTGGCTGTAGGTTCTCAGTGCTTCAGTACAACTGGATTTTATGTCTCCTACACCAGTAAGATGATGATGATGATGATTATTATTATTATTATTATTATTATTATTATTATTATTATTATTATTATTATTATTATTATTATTATTATTATTATTAACACTTTTGACTCAGAAAACCACTCCTAAAAAATGATTTATTTTCAATTACTAAAGCTGCAGCTTTTTTTGTATTTTATTTTTTCTGGACAGGTTTTTATTTTATTTTATTTTATTTTATTTTACTTGACTTTGTTTTATTTTGTTTTGGGAATAAATTGTGACGTTGTTAATGCAAAACTTTTGGAAATTATTCAAATAATAATTTTGGTTGAACAATCTAAGCTGTTTATGTCTGTGTACATTTTTCTCATTTTCTGCAGCCAAAGATTAATTAGTTCGTTTTGTTTTTCCTGAACCACGACATCATTTCATCTCGGCTGTGGCTATTCAGGCCCTCATTGGCCAGTTTAGGTGTTGTGATAGGTGCACCGCGTGACTTAAAGTACAGTCAGTTTTATTTTTGCTCATATATATTTTTAGCTACACTGTGAACCCTTTTATTTTACCTCTAACCCAGGAAATACCGTCACATGTATGTATTTGTTTTTTTGTATATGTATATTTAAAGGTGGAATTTGCTGTGTTAAATATGTTGAAATGAAAACATATATGACAAAAGCGGGATTCAAACCCACATCAGCTGAAGGTAGAATTCTTGAGTTTTAGACCACGTTGATAACATGTGGCTGGTGGAGCCATGTGAGCAGCAGGGGCGCTAGAGGAGTGGCCATTAAAGGAGGCTGTAATCAGCTGTGGAGCTGTTTCATACCCTGCAATATCTGGTTTTATTGTTCATTTCATCTGCTCATCATATCTGACCAGAAATCATCGCCTTTCATTTGCTTTATTCTTTGGTTACCATAGCATCCACTCCACACAGCACGTGTAAGCCAACGACAAAGCGCCACTACATAGGCACATTACTCTTATGTAGAAAATGTACATTTCTGTATCAATAGACACTTTGTTTAATGATCCAGACCTTGAGTTTAAAGTTTCACAAATTTTATTTAGAACCAATTACAGATGGAGGTTCAAACTGAGCCTATAAGTTAAGGTAAGATTCTGGATCAGTAAATATCATTCTGTTTTTGTGTACATTAATGTAAGTGTAAATAGATGTTTTTAATGTGTGAGATGTTTAAGAACAGTATAGTCTGTTCATTTAAACTGTGTGTATTTATATATATTTCTCTCCATTACTTTCATCCAATGTAATGACAATATGCAGAGTGGACACGCCCCTCTCTGGGCATTAAAACCATGACCCTCCAGTTTCCATCATCTGGTCTAAACCCATCACTTCCACAGACATCATTAGACCATGTGATGCACTTATGTAGTGAAATATATGATTATTTAATGTTCTGTAAGCCCTGAGGTTTTTTTCTCCATACTTTTAATTTCTATGAGATGTTTCTCATTGTACAATTATTATATATGTTTCAACCACGTATTGTTATAATACATAATAAAAGTGATTGACTAGTCACCACTTATTTTACATTGTTTTTAAGTCTTGGTATTAAAATACTTTAACAATAGTGCAGCCCTGCACATCATTGTTGTCCCTATACAGCAATAATAATAATAACTAGAGCGCACGACTCGGCCGCAGGTTTCACGGAGCCCATGGAATTACGTCACGAAGGATGACGAGCTTGTGGCGATCAGGAGAGTCTGGAGTTTTGTATGTGCAAAGTTTGGTGCTGATAGAGCTTAACCACTAGGAGGAGTTAGAAAAAGTAGCTTTTTGATGTGTAGTGATTTACAAAGGGAAATATGCCGTGGGCGTGGCCTATGTCAGAAGATGCGACTCTATGTACTCTATGTAAGGAATACGTAGATATAAAGTTTATGAAAATGTGATTTAAAATGTAAAAGTTACAGCCCAAAACATGTTTGCACCCATTATAGCGCACTTTTTGGTCTGTGTGCTCTTCTATAGTTACCCTGTACATTTCACAGCCCTCAACATAATACTTGAGCTGAAATAAATGTTTGTTTATAACTAACATATAACTAACATTAACTAACATATAGCTAACATATAGCTAACATATAACTAACATATAGCTAACATATAACTAACATATAGCTAACATATAGCTAACATATAGCTAACATATAACTAACATATAGCTAACATATAACTAACATATAGCTAACATACAGCTAACATATAGCTAACATATAACTAACATATAGCTAACATATAGCTAACATATAGCTAACATATAACTAACATATAGCTAACATATAGCTAACATATAACTAACATATAGCTAACATATAGCTAACATATAGCTAACATATAACTAACATATAACTAACATATAGCTAACATATAGCTAGCATATAACTAACATATAGCTAACATATAGCTAACATATAACACATAGCAAACATATAGCAACATATAGCTAAACATATAGCTAACATATAACTAACATATAACTAACATATAGCTAAACATATAGCTAACATATAACTAACATATAGCTAACATATAACTAACATATAGCTAACATATAGCTAACATATAGCTAACATATAACTAACATATAACTAACATATAACTAACATATAACTAACATATAGCTAACATATAACTAACATATAGCTAACATATAGCTAACATATAGCTAACATATAGCTAACATATAACTAACATATAACTAACATATAGCTAACATATAGCTAACATATAGCTAACATATAACTAACATATAGCTAACATATAGCTAACATATAACTAACATATAACTAACATATAGCTAACATATAGCTAACATATAACTAACATATAGCTAACATATAGCTAACATATAACTAACATATAGCTAACATATAACTAACATATAGCTAACATATAGCTAACATATAACTAACATATAGCTAACATATAGCTAACATATAACTAACATATAGCTAACATATAGCTAACATATAACTAACATATAGCTAACATATAGCTAACATATAGCTAACATATAACTAACATATAGCTAACATATAACTAACATATAGCTAACATATAGCTAACATATAGCTAACATATAACTAACATATAACTAACATATAGCTAACATATAGCTAGCATATAACTAACATATAGCTAACATATAGCTAACATATAACTAACATATAGCAAACATATAGCTAACATATAGCTAACATATAGCTAACATATAGCTAACATATAACTAACATATAGCTAACATATAGCTAACATATAGCTAACATATAGCTAACATATAGCTAACATATAACTAACATATAGCTAACATATAACTAACATATAGCTAACATATAACTAACATATAGCTAACATATAGCTAACATATAACTAACATCAATCAATCAATCAATCAATCTTTATTTGTATAGCGCCAAATCATAACCAATGGTATCTCAAGACACTTTACAGTAGAGCAGTCTTAAGGACGGACTCTTCATTTTATGGATACACACATATGCATATATACGTATATACACATACATATGTATCCCACACCCAACATGAATTCATCATGGCGGCAAGGAAAACCTTCTGTTAAGCAGCAGGAACCTTGTGTGGATCCCATTCCTATGATGAACAGCCATCCACGTTATGCTGTGTTGGGTGTGTGCAGAGGAAAGGGTGGAGACAGAGTTGTTGAGACTCTGTAACTCCACACTGAGGATCCCACGGACCTGCAAGACAAAAGCCAGAAGGAGAACAGGAGCAAACACACAAGGGAAGAAGCAGACATAGAGGGAGTGTTAGAGAGAGGAATGGGACCCTCTCCGGTCCCTCTCTAGCCTAAATGACCTCTCTCTTAACGCCCTCTCCAACCTCTCTCCAACCGAGCATGCCAGACCCCCCCCCCCCCCCGGCAGTCTATGCCTATTGCATCTTAACTATGAGCTATGAGCTGGTTCCTAACTATAAGCTTTACCAAAGAGGAATGTTTTGAGCCTAACCTTAAAGGTAGAGAGGGTGTCTGCCCCCCGAACCGTGGTTGGTAGATGGTTCCAGAGAAGTGGGGCCTGATAACTGAAAGCTCTTCCTCCTATACTACTTTTAGAGACAAATGGAACAACGAGTAGTCCAGCATTTTGAGAGCGTAGTGTTCTGGGGGGATTGTATGGCACTACAAGCTCCTTGAGATAGACTGGTGCCTGTCCATTTAGGGCTTTATAAGTGAGAAGAAGAATCTTGAATTCTATTCTATATTTTATGGGAAGCCAATGCAGAGAGGCTAATACAGGAGTAATGTGATCTCTTCTCCTAGTTTTAGTCAGTACACGTGCTGCAGCATTTTGAACCAGCTGAAGTGTCTTAAGCGACTTGCTCGGGCAGCCTGCTAAAAGAGAATTACAATAATCCAGTCTAGAGGTAACAAAAGCATGGACTAGTTTTTCGGCGTCGCCCTGAGACAGGATAGATCTGATTTTAGCAATGTTACGGAGATGAAAGAAGGCAGTTCTTGAAGTTTGTTTTATGTGAGAGTTGAAGGATAAATCCTGATCAAATAGAACCCCAAGGTTTCTAACAGTTGTGCTTTGTGCCAGAGTAATGCCATCTAGGGCAGTTAGGCTAGCATAGGTTTCTCTAAGGTGTCGCGGGCCCAGTACAATGACCTCAGTCTTGTCTGAGTTGAGAAGAAGAAAATTTTGGTCCATCCAGGCCCTAATGTCCTTTAGACAGGCCTCAAGTTTAGATAGCTGATTTGTCTCACCTGGCTTCATTGATACATACAGTTGGGTATCATCAGCATAGCAGTGAAAGTTAACAGAGTATTTTCTCATAACATTACCAAGGGGGATCATGTAGATACAGAAGAGGATTGGACCTAGCACAGAGCCCTGAGGAACCCCGTAGCTTACTTTAGTGTACACAGAAGACCTATTATTCACGTGTACAAACTGGTACCTATCAGATAGGTAGGACTTAAACCAGTTTAGGGCAGTCCCTGTGATTCCAAGTAATTTCTCTAATCTCTCTAGTAGAATATAGTGATCTATAGTGTCAAAAGCTGCACTAAGATCTAATAAAACCAGCACTGAGAGTCGTCCTTCATCTGAAGCCCAGAGTAGATCATTAGTTACTTTAACTAAAGCAGTCTCTGTGCTGTGTTGAGCTCTAAAACCTGACTGGAAGTCCTCGAACAGGCTGTTGTTTTGAAGAAATTCACAGAGCTGAGCCGCCACAACTTTCTCAAGAATCTTTGAAATAAAAGGAAGATTAGATATAGGCCTGTAGTTTGCTAAAGTGCTGGAATCAAGAGTAGGTTTTTGAGAAGGGGTTTGATTACAGCTACTTTAAAGGACTGTGGCACGTAGCCTATTGATAGGGATATATTTATTGTCTCCAACAAAGATGGGCAGACCAGGGGAACAACTTCTTTAAACAGCTTAGTTGGGATCGGATCTGAAAGGCAGGTCGATGGTTTGGAGGATGAAATAATAGAGTTAAGTTCCTGAAGTCCTATATGTGTGAAACAGTTTAGGTTAGGCCTATTTACATTTAATGGTACAGCAGGCCCAGGTGAAGGCAGGGAGTGGCTAATTTTATCTCTAATCTTATGAATTTTATGGTTAAAAAATGTCATAAAGTCCTCACAGCTGAGGGCTAGAGGAATCATGGGCTCAATAGAGCTCTGACTTTGTGTTAGCCTGGCTACAGTGCTGAAAAGGTACCTCGGATTATTTTTATTTTCTTCAATTAGTGAGGAATAGTATGTAGATGGACTATGTCGTAAGGCTGTCATGTATTTACTATGGCTTTCTTGCCAAAGTATTCGTGACTCCTCTGTTTTATTGGAGCGCCACATTCTCTCTAATTTACGGGTTGTTTGTTTGAGTGTGTGAGTTTCAGAGCTAAACCACGGAGCTTTCCTCTGACCTTTAATAGTTTTTTCCCTCAATGGGGCAATTGAGTACAAGGTGGATTTTAGTAGACTAGCAGAGCTATCGACAAGCAGATCCAGTTGAGAGGGGTTATAATTAATATCATAGTTATTTATTGGATGGTGCACTGAGTTTAAGGCAGCAGGCATGGCCTCTTTAAATTTAGCCACAGCACTATTGGACAGATTTCTACTTGTAACTATTTTATTGCACAGTGCGAGATCCTCTAGGATAATGTTAAAAGATATTAAAAAGTGATCTGATAGCAGAGGATTTTCAGGGTAGACTTTTAGTTCATTAATATCAAGGCCATATGTTAGAACAAGATCAAGAGTATGATTTAAACGATGAGTAGCTTCATTAATAGTTTGAAAAAAGCCAACTGAGTCTATTAGGGACATAAAGGCTGAGCTCAGGCTATCACTATCTTTGTCCACATGGATATTAAAATCTCCTACTATCAGTATTTTATCAGAACTGAGGACTAAGTTTGATATAAACTCAGAGAATTCTGATAGAAATTCAGAATAAGGGCCTGGAGGACGGTAAATTATCACAAATAAGACTGGCTGGCAGGTTTTTGATTTGGTATGAGATAAATTTAGAACCAGGCTTTCAAAGGAAGTGTAACTGGCCTTTGGTTTAGGATAGATTAGGAGAGAGGAATGATAAATAGCTGCTACACCACCTCCACGGCCTATGTCTCGTGGCATATGAGTATTTAAATGACTGGGGGAGTGGCTTCATTTAAACTAACATATTCATCTTGATACAGCCATGTTTCAGTTAAACAGAATAAATCAAAGTTATTTTCTGAGATAAGGTCATTTACTAGTAGAGATTTGGATCTCAGTGATCTAATATTTAATAGAGCACATCTAATGCTTTTATGTTTTGGTGTTTCTAGATTTGAGATTTTAATTTTTTTCAGATTTTTATAATTGATAGCTCTTTTATTTGATTTTATGTTAAAATCATTGTGAAATATGGGTCGGGGGACTGACACCGTCTCCATAAAATAATATTCATCACCATCACAACAGTTGTCATGGCGATGAACACAGCTATCCTGATAGCAATGTAACATATAACTAACATATAGCTAACATATAGCTAACATATAACTAACATATAGCTAACATATAACTAACATATAGCTAACATATAGCTAACATATAGCTAACATATAACTAACATATAGCTAACATATAGCTAACATATAGCTAACATATAGCTAACATATAGCTAACATATAGCTAACATATAACTAACATATAGCTAACATATAGCTAACATATAACTAACATATAGCTAACATATAACTAACATATAGCTAACATATAGCTAACATATAACTAACATATAGCTAACATATAACTAACATATAGCTAACATATAGCTAACATATAACTAACATATAGCTAACATATAGCTAACATATAACTAACATATAGCTAACATATAACTAACATATAGCTAACATATAGCTAACATATAACTAACATATAACTAACATATAACTAACATATAACTAACATATAGCTAACATATAACTAACATATAGCTAACATATAGCTAACATATAACTAACATATAACTAACATATAACTAACATATAGCTAACATATAACTAACATATAGCTAACATATAACTAACATATAGCTAACATATAGCTAACATATAACTAACATATAGCTAACATATAACTAACATATAGCTAACATATAGCTAACATATAACTAACATATAGCTAACATATAGCTAACATATAACTAACATATAGTAACATAACTAACATATACTAACATATAATAAATATAGCTAACATATAACTAACATATAGCTAACATATAACTAACTAACTAAACATATAGCAACATATAGCTAACATATAGCTAACATATAACTAACATATAGCTAACATAGCTAACATATAGCTAACATATAACTAACATATAGCTAACATATAGCTAACATAACTAACATATAACTAACATATAGCTAACATATAACTAACATATAGCTAACATATAGCTAACATATAACTAACATATAGCTAACATATAGCTAACATATAACTAACATATAACTAACATATAGCTAACATATAACTAACATATAGCTAACATATAGCTAACATATAACTAACATATAACTAACATATAGCTAACATATAACTAACATATAGCTAACATATAGCTAACATATAGCTAACATATAACTAACATATAACTAACATATAGCTAACATATAACTAACATATAGCTAACATATAGCTAACATATAGCTAACAAAATGATTTGCTGAATCAGGTCCAACTGAAGACTCTACATGCCATGAAGCTTCCAGTGAATATTTTACTAATCTGTGATGTGACAAAGTTCACTGATACTGATATTGAAATATTGTGTGACAATAAAGATACACAAGTAATTTTGGTAGGAGTCATATTTATGATTAAAAGTGATGATTTTATCATATCACAAAGTTTATAATTGTCAAATCAACAACTATTAGATATAAATTCAGATTGATAAACCTGTTAGTTATTAGTAAAGGTCATAATTACGAGATAAAGCCTTGATTATGCTTTGAATAATAAGTTAAAACTAGAAGACTAATATATTTAGGTCATTGGCTCATCTTTGTTTCTGTCCACAGCATAATCTTATATTTAGTTCCTAAAAATGTGGTTATGGCTAATTTAATGGCCTAAAATGCACTTATTGTGTTTTACTGATGACAGAAAATAACAACAATGATATAACCTGTTAACCTAAAAGCTTTTATTTGTAAAATATCTGTCAGTGTAAATGTTTTTAATAACGCATCCATGATGGTTTACCTAATAAGATAAGGTAATGCAGAAATGGTGATGAAAATAGTCAGAAATGTTCATTTTTGCACAAATTAGCTTCTCTTACAGATTATATACGAGACCTAATGTACAGTGGGTCGTTATGATTTCTCATTTTTCTAAAACGGGTCAACCACTGCTTTAAAACATGATTCTCCCTCTGTTATTTCCCATCATGCTTTGCTGTCACTACCTTGTTTAACCCTGGACTAATTAAGCTAGCTGTGACATTTTAGCTCCTCCCACCAGAGCCACTGATTAATCACTATTATCAATCATTGTTCCTTTTCATGGTGGTGGGAGTCTATCTTCAGCTACACCCTGGACAGGGCGCCGGTCCATCACAGTAATCAATACTAATAAATTCATCATTATAATATAAGCAGATTTACTAGAATTAGTTTCGAGTATTAATTAATTACTGCAATGTAACGCATTACGTTTCTCTAGGTCTGCTGTGTTACTACAGCCAAGAGAAGTGAGGACTCACCAACGCCATAAGAAGAAGTACCGTACCATACAGTAGGGTCACTGGGTCATGTGGCTATCTAGCGTGTTATTATTACAAACAGTGATATAATGCTGAGTCTAATGTTTTCTGACAGACTGTACTCTAATAAAGTGAAATGCTGCCCTCTTCTGTTCAATAGAATCACTGCACAAACAAAGGTTGGTAGAGAGAACACAGCTCATAACTTATCTATTAAACACTAACTTGTTGTTGGTGAAAACATGGATTTTATTGAAAACATTGTCAGTCCAAAGGTTAAAGTTGTTTAATAACATTTCATCAGAGTAACAGACACAGTAAAACATGTGAAATGTATTTAAATATGCAGAAAGCCCACAATGCACCAGTCTGAATGTGGTTATTTGACCTTGATTTGATTGGCTGGTTGACCACAGGAGTCTACTGCCCTGTACACGAGGTTCACTATTAAAATAGTGCCTCTCGTCTCATTCTCCCTTTGCCTTTGTTGATACACAGTAGTTTTAAAAATACTGACACAAACGAACACATATTACATTTGTGTCAGAGCCTCCTTAGCTAGTTTATCAGCAGCTTCATTCCCCACAATACCTGAATGAGATGAGATCCAATACTAGACCTCATCAACTCTATCCAGTGAAGGCATCACTAAACATCTGCTCTAGACCCAGAGGAGCATCACAAACTGTCTGTAAGGCAGAATAAATATACAATCAATCTAAAGCCACCAAATATCTAACAGCTCATTATTAATAATATATACTTTAAAACCAGCTTTTCCTCCACTCAGATCTTTAGCCCCATGTGTAAAAATATGAAAAGAAGTTTCCTTATAGAGGGTTTTCATCAACCCAGAAGTTACTATTTTGAGAAAAGCAGCAGGTTTACAAACACAAACAAGCAAATCCCGTATTTTGAGAGGAAATGGTGAACTATTAATGTGTTTTTGATTAATAGGCTGTTTTCTCCATATTATTCTCCAGAGGAAGTTGATTCCTTATATGGTGATGAGCTAATGTTATATAAAATATATATAGAGATTAGCAATGATCCATCATTCTCTCACTGGTCCCTCTTTTAATCAACATGTATAAGATTGTTTTCATAAACTGCCTATTATTTATAATTCACAAAGAATTTTTCTACGCCACCTTTTGTGTCATCATCATCCACACACGCTGTTTTCTCTACTGTGTATCATGTTGTTGATGATTTTAAATGTTCTTATAGATTTTAAGCTGTTGAATGTTTTTTGTTGCACTTATTAATCATTAAAGTACATTGAGTTTCCTTGTGTATGAATTGTTTTATACAAATACATTTGCTTTGTGTTAATTCACCTGTTTATCATTGCATTAAATAATGATGACATCACTGTGGCGCTGTTTATCAGCCAGTGGATGGATGGATGGATGGATGGTTCTAATGGCTCTGATTATAGACCTACTGAGGGACAGGGGGCGGGGCTTCACTCTGGACAAAGATCCTGTATTGATGTGAGATGAACAGTCGTCCAATCACAGTGACTTTTATCATTAAAGCTTCCTCTCAGAGCTCAGTGAACCATAATGGTAGTGAAGTTATTTCCTCCCTGCAGACCTTCTTCCTCCTCCTCTTCCTCTTCCTCGGGTTCTCATCCGTCTTGTAACGGCCTGTTCAGACGGTAATGAGTCTGTTGCCGTTTTTGGAGACAAGGATTGAGAAAGTAATTTATCCTCATTGGAGAAGCTAAATAATTTAAAAAGCCAAAGCGTCAGAAGGTAAAGTTTAGCTGGAGTAGAAATAGTTTTAGGAAACATCAGAAGGAACATGAACTCCACATTTTATCTAATGTTCTGCAACTAGGGCTGATAAATATTGGTTAGGGACTACTTTACAGTTCTACAGCCTGTGTTCATCCATCTTGAAATCATGTGATTGATGATGTCACACAGCCCGTAAACATCCCATTGTTTTTTATCGGAGTGAAACATTTAACAGATTTTTAGATTATTTAATAGGTTTTTCGATCATTTAGCAGCTTTTTGTGCAGTTTCTGTTTTTTTAAGGTCTGAATAATGAATGTAGCAGCTAAGCTAGTTTAATAGTTGAATATGAGATGAGAGCATCAATCACACCCTGGACACTGACTGATGATTTACTCTCAGCTCAGACTGTTTAGACACACGCGTCAGGACTACATTTATTGAGTGGAATGTCAAGTTCCTAAATCTCTGCTTATTACAGAGCATCATCACCAGATTAACGGCTACGTGAGGTCTGAAATACGTCTGAGAGCAAAACATTTATCCACATATCAGTCTCAGACAATGACATCATTCCTCAGAGACACACAGGCTGGAGTTAAGTCAACCTTTGTCTGAGCGTGTTAAAGCTGCGGTCTGCTCTCCACCTGAGGAGCTAATGCTAATGCTGCTAATGATGATAGCGGGTTGCCTTTAGATATGGCTGAGTGTGTGTGTGTGTGTGTGTGTGTGTGTTTTGTCAGCACAGCAGGGGTCTAAACAACAGAAAGTGATGGTGGCAGCTGCCATGCTGCAAAAACTCCCACTCCTAAGATGTAACACACACACACACACACACAGTGTGATGCTCTACCATTGTGTGAGTCGTCTACACACTCCGCTCCTCTCCAAAGCTCTAACGTCTCTTAGTAATGACCCTGACTCCCTGAACCTGGTTCTTGTAATAACTCCACCTTCACAGGTAGAACTTCTACATTAATCTTTCCTTGTGGGGACCGAGGCTTTGAAACCTTCAAAGTAAAACATCTTCATGAACACACAAAAAATCTTATTTTAACTTCAACTGAAGATGAGCTGATTGGTTAGTGATGTTTGGAGAGACTCTTGACTAATGAAAGAGTAATGTTCTTCATACAGAAACTAGGGCTGGGACTTTACTGCGCAAACAGCACGGAACCTTTCTCATTGCAACACAAGAAACAGGAGAACCTGTTCATGGACATTAATTTTAGTTTAAATAAAAGCATTGGATGGAAAATTAAAGCCCAGTTGTGTGAAAATTGTTAGAGAAAGAGTTTGTGGAACAGTGGAGCTCTGCTAGCCTCAGCTAGCACCTCAATGCTAACATGTAGCAGCTAACACCTCATTGCTAAACATGTAGCAGCTAGCATCTGAATGCTAATCGCTAAACATGTAGCAGCTAGCACCTTAATGCTAAACATGTAGCAGCTAGCACCTTAATGCTAATTGCTAAGCATGCAGCAGCTAGCATTGATTCATAAACCAAAATACATTTAAACTGGAAAAACATTGCTTCTCGTGTCAATTATTCTTAAGACATTAATTTAGATAAATTAACGACATAGTCTCTAATTAATTATATATATCTTTAAACGAGTCAAACCACTAACAGAAACACATGATTCCAAACACTATAAAGAAGTTTAAAGGTATAGATCTATAGGGTTAGGGTAAAGTCAGTTGTTCCTAAAGGTTGAATAACCTCTAATCTCCTCCAGCAATAGATCAATAAACACTTGATATGGATTAAGATGGATTTACACTTTAAATATAAAGTTATGAACGGAGAAGTTGAATAAAGACATCTGATTGGAAGGAAAATGAAACAGAGATTATAAAAAAGAAATTCAGACGCAGATCAAAGTCATTCTCCTCTAATTATTAAAATGTGACCTTTAGTCGGTTTAATCTCACAGATTATAGTTGTTGAACATTTCATCTATTTTCTAGGTATCGTTGGTCGTTTTCATGCTGAGTTTGTCTGAAGTAACACGTCTTATTTTGGCTGCTGGGATTCTTCCTCTGTTGGAAGTGTTTATTTAACAAGTGACAGTCGCCAAGAACACATTTATAACATCATCCTAGTGTGTGTGTGTGTGTGTGTGTGTGTGTGTGTTACACCCACGTCCCTCTGCTGTGACAGAACCATTGTCTTCTCTTTCTCAGATATTCCAGTTTAAATCGTGTCTTTGGTTCAAATCCCAAACAGGTCTAAAGCTATATTGTTGCTATGGTTGTTTTAAAACTGTTTTTTTTTAACACAAAGTATCGGTGGAGGAGAGGAGGGGTTCACGTCTCAAGTAAAAACATTTAATCCAATAAATAAACGTTGATTCATTTTATTTTATTGATTAAAAATGGTGAATTTTCTCGTTTCCCTTCAAACACATCTGATGTGCTTCATGCTGTGAAATCAGTCCCTGGTTGTCTGTAATCTATCCCAATGTTTCTCAAATGGGGGTATGTGTACCCCTTGGGATGTGAGCCCAGAGCTCCACATGTTCTATACAAATACATTGGCTTTGCCTATTCATTCCATCATTCTTTATATTATAGTGTTTTTTCATAGTGTTCAGAGCAAAATGTAATCCAGAGTTGTCAGTCATTTTAGTTCTGGGGCCAAATACAATAGTTTGATCTTAAGTGGGCCACAAATTTTTGGCAGAAAAATGAGCAATTTCAACATTAATGCCCCCAAGTTTGTATACTTTACACAATGTATAAATGATACATAAAGTATGTACGGCATCAACAATAAGTGACAGATATCAGTCTTTGCAAGATTTTTAATTGTAATTGATTTTGTGATTAATTTTTATTTAATTTGGGGAAATTATGTTAAATAATTTCAGAAAAAAATTAGTTATTTGACCAATTTGAGATTAAAAATGACTGCAGTCATGTGATAAAATCGTGGGAAAATTTAAATCCTCCAAATATTGTGTAGTTTAATTAAATGTTTTACATTATTATAACTGAATTATTTGGAAATTTAGAAAATAATTTGTGTTTTTTCCTGTATTTTTAACTTTGTCTTGTGGGCCGAATTGGATGGTCTAACAGGCCAGATTTGGCCCTCAGGCCTTACGTTTGACACGTGTTGTAGTACTTCCATTTATAAATAAGAGAAAGAAGTTTGAGAAGCACTGCAGCAGATCAGCAGCCCCTAACCCTGATTCAGCAGTATTTTATAGATCCATCTAACTAGCTCAGTTCATGAGAATAAAGCTGTAAATAAAGAGTAAAGTCATCATGACTCCATGTTGGGATAAAGTGTGAAGTTATTCCATCAGATCAGATTGTGTTAATGAGGCTGGTTATGATGTAATCTCTCTCTGCTGCACCTCTCTCTCTCTCTGTCCCCCTCCTCTTTTTCCGTCTCTTTCTCTCCATCCTCACCAACATGGCCGCTAAGTCGGATGGAGCAGCGGTGTCTGTGGAGGATGACAACCCGCCCCGGAGCGCCCCTGATCCGGGGGTCCCCTCCATCCCCTCTGGGGGCCGCCGACCGTACACGCTGCTGGACTGCTGCTGGGTGCTGTGCGCCCTGCTGGTCTTCTTCTCGGACGGAGCCACCGACCTGTGGCTGGCCGCGGACTACTACCTGCGGGGAGACTACTGGTGGTTCGGGCTGACGCTGGTGTTCGTGGTGGTTCCGTCCGCGGTGGTCCAGGTGCTCAGCTTCCGGTGGTTCGTGTACGACTACACGGAGCTGAGCGGAGACGCAGCGGTGACGGAGAGCGACGCGGCGTTCGGCACCAAGGACAGCGGTGGTGGTGGAGAGCAGCGCGGGGACGGAGCGGCGGTGCATGCGGGGAACGCGGCAGGGAGCGGGCCCGCGGTGTGCGGCTCCTCCGGGGCCGCGTCCCCGCGCAGCTGCTGCACCGTGTGCATGTGGGTGTTCCAGAGCGTCCTGCACGTCCTGCAGCTGGGCCAGGTGTGGAGGTAGGACCCCCCCTCACAATCATTCTCACGCCGTGCACATGCGCTTGTTTGCATACGTGCGTGCCGCGTGCACGGCTACAAATGTTGCTGCTTTTCACCTGAATGTGACAGTGTCATCACCGCTGCAGGTGGTTACACATTTCAGATGCTTCTCATCATCTCACCTGAGTCTGAGTGAGTGATGAAGATCTGCAGACGGTCTGTTTCTGACCAGGTACAGAACCACGCAGGGCCGTAGCACCACAGTTTGGTCCCTGGGTACCAACCATCTTGTTGGGCCCCTACTGTTAGTTATGTACACTTTTTTTTCTCTGTAAACTATAATCTATTCTTATATTTTTAGCTAAGCTTCATTTTCTCTTCACAATAATCTAATAACTCCATATATATCCATTGATCTATTTTATAAATCTGTTCAATTACGATTTAGTGGTTTATTATATATATTTATATATAAACTGTCCTTTTCATGAGAAGTGCATTAAATTACGTTTCAAATACTAAAAGAGGTTTTTCCCACAATTTTGACAGCAGTCTGTGCAGCGTACGTTTCATATTCCAAACAAACACGTTGTGTATCTTTAAGGTGAGGAGAAGGAAACTAAAGATGGATCTTTGTGTTCCACGTGTTACAGACGATAAATGTTCTTCTTCCTCTGAGACTGAAGGACCTCTCCACATGTTTGGTTAGCTTAGCATGTAGCTACCAGTCCACATGTTTGTTAGCTTAGCATGTAGCTACCAGTCCACATATTTGTTAGCTTAGCATGTAGCGACCAGTTCCACGCTTGTTAGCTTTGCATGCAGTGACCACTCCACATGTTTGTTAGCTTAGCACATAGCGACCAGTCCCACATGTTTGGTTAGCTTAGCATGTAGCGACCAGTCCAATATATTTGTTAGCTTAGCATGTAGCTACCAGTTCCACATATTTGTTAGCTTAGCATGTAGCGACCAATCCACATTTATTCATTTGGTTTTCATTACGGAACAAAAACATGAAAAACGAAAAAAAAACACTCATTATTTGATATTTGTTTTCAAAACCAAAATGAAAAAACGGAAAAGCCTTGTTTTTCAAAGTCAAGCTCTTTTGCTTCCGTACAGAAAACGACAAATGAACACCTTTATCGTTTCACAGTTAGAACTTGTCCCATCAATAATAATAATAATTATAATAATACATTTTATTCATAAGTGCTTTTCAAAGACTCAAACACTTCACAGATGTTAAAACAACTACACAAGTCAGAAAAAGACGACAACAATAAAGTAAATACATAACAATCAAAAGTTGAACGCTTAGGGAGAGGAGTGTGGAAACTGTCACTGATACTGTTTCTAATGTCAGTTTTACTAAAGTGCTGAGATCAGCAGAAAGCCATTGTCTCCTTCAGTTTGAATATGTGCGTCGTTCCTGGGTAGAGTCAGCTGGAGACCATGGAAGTCTGGGCTTGTTGTTCAGAGTCTCATCAGTAGGAGAGGAGTGTAGAAGCAGAGGTCTGTAGCTTTAATACTGCTTCTCCCATCCATTTTACAAAAGTGCTCAATCCAGGTGTCGTCCTAATCCACCGCTGCAGACTCAGGTAGTCTGTGTGGTCATTGACCAGGGGTGGAAGTGAGGGGACTGCCTGACTTCTACACAGCTGCTCACATCGGCCGAAATCAGCATCAGCTGAAAACCATGGACACCTCGTCGAGTCCCAATATGTGTAATATTTATAATATGAACATTATTAAAACACTAACGATCTCTAGAATGAAATTACATGTTGGAAATAGATAAAGGTGTTCGTTTTTTGTTTTCTTTGTACGGAAGCAAAAACAAGGCGTTTTCTGTTTTTTCATTTTGGTTTTGGAAACAAATGTTTTTTTCATTTTTTATGTTTTTGTTACATAATGAAAAACAAATGATACACTGTTTTTTTTCAATCTGTTTCTAAGTATAATTAACATTAAACTAAAGGTCTGACATGTTCTTATAGTCACAGTATTTTTACTTTGTTTAACTAAAGTAGTGTAGCATTAGCATTAGCATCACATGCTACATAACAAGACAGTATATCAGTGATTTCTATTAGTTATTGAGGTAACACACTCATATTAATAAAATCATACTTTAATCAGTGTTTTAACGCCTCATTTCACACAGTTTATACAATCATATCCTTTACAAGATAAAACGTTACTGCTTTGGTTACACTAGGCCTGGGTGATATGGACCAATATTCATATCTATATATTTTTACTCTAAATGACAATAGGTGATATAAACCATTTATTTTTTATCAATAGTTTTACAATAAAAACAATAATGGATCAAAGTCAGTGGAGCCACAAAGACCCTTTTATTAATCACTAGCAGCACAATAACTACATTTGGACTTTTTCCTTCATTAAGGCTAAATGTGATTAAATGATGTGGTGGAGCGTACTTCTGCACTGTTTAAGTGTTTAATAATCTGTAATGTCTGTAACGCTGACATACTGACTAGTAATGGTGTGATTTGACCATAACTGTCAAGTTTTAGATTTGAAAATAAGGGAAATTTTCTAGCGTCCACTACCAAGCTCCAGTATCTCCTAAATTTTAATATAAGTGTACAATAAATCATAAATACCCACTTATCAACCACTGACTAAATACGATTATATGATTATAATCTGGTAGTTTGACCTTTATTAATATTAAAATGCTGTGAACATTCCTACTAGGGCTGGTGATATGAACCAAAACTCATATCTCAATATATTTTATCATAATGGTGAAATATGATATAAATCTAGATAATTTTATTAAATAAAGTCTGACCAAAAAAACAATTCTGGGTTAAATTTGCTGATGTAAAATGCTAGGCTCATTTATTAATAAACAGCTGATCAATATGTGACACATTAATCATCAAACTGAGCTTTACATGTTGTTCTGAGAAGTTAAATCAGTGACTCATAAAACTCGTATTTTGTTTCATATGATTTATGAAATATTATAGTTTTCTATATCGCCAAACTAGAAAACTCGATACATCTTGAATCTCGATATATCTCCCAGCCCTAATTCATAAATTATAAAATAAATAAAAACATAAATGTGTATATGAAGCACATGTGTTTATTTAATATACTTACAGTTTATATACAAGTCAACACGTTGTATATTTACTGTTAATTTCACATTGTTTGTCTTTAAGTTAAACATTAACATTTTATTTTATTACATATTTTATTATAATTTCTCATACTCACTCATATGGTTCTCTGATATTCACTAATGACTTATTAGACACATTTATTACAGACTTTACATTATTTAACACTTTATAAACAGTGTATATTTGTGGAGCTTGTGATTGGATGATTTTTCATGATGACTTACGTGGTTCCTTCTGCTGTGGTAGACGTTAAAATATCAGTTATTAATCTAACAGAACGTGTAACTGTGTCACATCCTGATGGTCTTTATGAAGATAAACTCTATGTTATATTTTACAACATATTTACACCAGTTCTTGGTTTTTATCACCAGAACGTCTTCATTATCATCTCTGTTCTGAGTTGTTTACGGGTTTGTTGCTGATGTCAGCACTAATCTAATCTAATCTAATCTCGCGAGAACTGTCACTCAGGCCATTTCAGGTGGTAGTTCTCACAAGGCTAGTGACGGCGTTCAGTTTAGTAAGTCATCTTTTTTATCAATATTACATTAAAATACAGGATATTTATGGGAACATACTAATATGGGAAGATGGCAGGAAAGAAGGGTAAAATACGGGATACTGGATACGGGATATGGATTTGGCAGAGAAAAAACCTTTGGATGTTCTGTGTATGGAACACAGACATATGACGTAGACACTGCACCACGAGGGTTAAAATGTGAACTACAGACGGTTCTACAGTCTCATGTTTTAATTCTCAACGATCTAATATCATCAGATCACACACTCTTATACAAACGTGAGAGAGACACACAAAATGTTAGTTTTTTAGACGAGTAAACTAACACTATAACATTATAAACAGTGCATTATAAACAGTGAACATAAATAGGTAGTTACATACCATCTCAGACAGAGTCTGACTTCTAGAAACA
>NC_041050.1:455758-465758 GCF_900634775.1 Gouania willdenowi
AATGTGTGTGGTGGTATCTGTATAGATGTTCTTCAGTCTCAGAGGAAGAACAACATTCATCTTCTGTAACACGTGGAACAAAAAGATTGATCTTTGTGTTCCTTCTTCTCACCTTAAAGATACACAACATGTTTGTTTAAAATATGAAACATACGCTGCACAGACTTTCAGAATAAAATCCCTGATAGATTAGATGTTTTTCACTCATTAATTAAAGTTTTGTTTTCATGTTTTATATTTATAATTTGTTTAAGGTTAGGGTTGATTTTTATCCTTTAATGATCACAACAGATCACAATGATTGACAGGTTTTGATCTATGGATTTATTGATCTATTGTTGGAGAGAAAGACTTTCTCACGTTTGTAAACAAAAATCTAAGTTTTGGGAGAAAATTATCTTGTTTTTGTTAATTATAAAACATAATCACAGTTTATTTTGTAGTTGGAACTCATACATGTAGCTTAAAATGCTGTAATGAATAATGTCCAGCAGATGTCGCCATATTTCTTGAATCTGAGAGCTTCACTGTGATTGGAGTATCAGTGGGTGGAGCCTCAGTGGGAGGAGCTTCAGTGGGTGGAGTTTCAGAAGGGTTAGGGTTTTGAACATGCACGTAGAGAGATGGTGTGTGTGTGTGTTAACGCACACCCTGCAGGTACACACACACACAGTTTTTTCTCTGAACTCTCTATGATGTGTCTTTGTGGATCTTCTGCTTCAGAGGAGAATCCTCCACATGTGAAGACCTTCTGTCTCTGCTGTTCCTTATAATTTATATTAATATATAATATAATATATAACATTGTAGCGTTACTAGACATTTTGACTGATGAAGATGACTCAGCAGACTAAATGTTGCCACATTGTTACAGATTGGGAGTTTTTGTGTTTAGACTTTAAAACGTATTGTGTATCTGGCAACATTGCTGGTTGTACTAATCCTACATTTCCCATGAACACTATGTTGTGACGTGTCATACAATAATTAGCTACGTGCTTATGTTAACATGATTGTTTTGGTTTGTTATCAGAGGAGTTTGACAGAATAATGATGTAAACATAGTTAGTAATAAATAAACAAACATGGAGATATTTATCAGATGTTGAAAAACCTAAACTGCAAAAAAGGAAGGCTGCTGCTGACTCAGCGGAAAATGAAGATAAAAGAGGATCTGAAAAGAAGTTATTACTTGATTACTTCTATTTTTTATAACTTAAACAGCGTTCCAGGGTTTGTTTATTAAGTTATGAGAATATACTGTATAAAAGGTTCACTTCTCCAACACACCCAAAGTTCTATATTACACCTTTTAAGCATTGGTACAATATTGTTTTTAAATTACATGGATATATTTTTAGTAAAAAATATATACATTTAATTTAAAAACAATCTCGTAATTTTTTTTTAACCATTTTAATGTATTGCTGCAATCAACTAAATTACAAACTATTTAAAAAAAACAAAAAAACATGAAGCTTAAATTTATTATGTGGCTCATAATGTAGTTTATTTTCACTGGTAAAAAATGTTGATTAAGAATCTACTAGTCATGCTGGGTGGTGGTCTATAAAGTTAATATAAAGCCCTGAATATAATATATAATATAACATTTTGTCTCTGCTGTTCCTTATAATTTATATTAATATATATAATATAACATTTTGTCTGTGCTGTTCCTTATAATCTATATTAATATATATAATATAACATTTTGTCTGTGCTGTTCCTTATAATTTATATTAATATATATAATATAACATTTTGTCTGTGCTGTTCCTTATAATTTATATTAATATATATAATATAACATTTTGTCTGTGCTGTTCCTTATAATCTATATTAATATATATAATATACATTTTGTCTGTGCTGTTCCTTATAATTTTATATTAATATATAATATAACATTTTGTCTGTGCTGTTCCTTATAATTTATATTAATATATATAATATAACATTTTGTCTGTGCTGTTCCTTATAATTTATATTAATATATATAATATAACATTTTGTCTGTGCTGTTCCTTATAATTTATATTAATATATATAATATAACATTTTGTCTGTGCTGTTCCTTATAATTTATATTAATATATATAATATAACATTTTGTCTCTGCTGTTCCTTATAATTTATATTAATATATATAATATAACATTTTGTCTCTGCTGTTCCTTATAATTTATATTAATATATATAATATAACATTTTGTCTCTGCTGTTCCTTATAATTTATATTAATATATATAATATCACATATTTCTGCTGTTCCTTATAATTTATATTAATATACTATACTCTCACATTTTGTCTCTGCTGTTCCTTATAATTGATATTATATATATCATATAACATTTTGTCTGGGCTGTTCCTTCTATTATATTAATATATATAATATAACATTTTGTCTGTGCTGTTCTTATAAGTTATATTAATATATATAATATAACATTTTGTCTGTGCTGTTCCTTATAAGTTAATATTAATATATATAATATAACATTTTGTCTCTGCTGTTCCTTATAATTTATCTTAATATATATAATATAACATTTGTCTCTGCTGTTCCTTATAATTATATTAATATATATAATATAACATTTGTCTCTGCTGTTCCTATATAATTATATTAATATATAATACTATAACATTTTGTCTCTGCTGTTCCTTATAATTTATATTAATATATATAATATAACATTTTGTCTCTGCTGTTCCTTATAATTTATATAATATATATAATATAAACATTTTGTCTCTGCTGTTCCTTATAATCTATATTAATATATATAATATAACATTTTGTCTCTGCTGTTCCTTATAATTTATATTAATATATATAATATAACATTTTGTCTCTGCTGTTCCTTATAATTTATATTAATATATATAATATAACATTTTGTCTCTGCTGTTCCTTATAATTTATATTAATATATATAATATAACATTTTGTCTCTGCTGTTCCTTATAATTTATATTAATATATATAATATAACATTTTGTCTCTGCTGTTCCTTATAATTTATATTAATATATATAATATAACATTTTGTCTGTGCTGTTCCTTATAATTTATATTAATATATATAATATAACATTTTGTCTGTGCTGTTCCTTATAATCTGGATCCACCTTTGGATTTTCCTCTGAATAATGACTCAGTTCTAACCAGCGTTGGGATCAATTATAATTGATAATTAATTACAATTATGACAATTATTATTGTAAATGTACTTTTAAAAAGCTGTTGCTGTCGTAATTGTAATCAAATTGTAATTGACTTTGTTATTGTAAGTGCCATGAAAATTCTATAAACATTGTCAATTATAATGTAATGCTAAACTGATGAACCATGTTACAGTTCTATGTGTACAGTTCTACACATATGGAGTTAACAATTATTAAAATATGTTTCATATCAAGCTTTTGCACATTTTACTATTTATACAAAAATATAAATTGTGTTGAGGTGACTTAAAAAAGGCTCAGACGTCCACACCATAAATATTAAAACCTATATTTTCATTGATTATGAATCCTAACAAGGTGATCAATAGATAGGAAATAAATTAGATGATAGATAATAGTTTTTAGTGTATTTTACAACTCATTTAGGACCTGTTAGCATTAGAGATGCTAACAGAAAGCTAACACAAAAGGAAGGTTCACTTTTATTAGGTTATTTATTTAGTTCAGTAAATGTAATTAATTGTAATTGAACTTTAGTAATTGAGAATGTAATTGTAATTGAATTTCTGAGAATAAAATATAATTATAATTGAATTGGAAAAGATGCAGGTCATTGTAATTGAATTATAATTGAACATGGGTAATTAAAAGCTTAATTGTAACTGAAAAATGGTTCTAACAATGATCCTTCACTAGTTTCTGGTTTTTAATTTGAACTTATTTGATGTAATTCTCTCATTCTTACTTCATACTTTATAAAAACAAACCTGAGCCTTTCCAATAACAGGATGGGATGAACTTTATTTTGAAATAAAGCAAAGCATCAACAGTGAGTCCAATATTGTTAAGACCTGAACATTAAGTTATCCACTGATGTTAACGGTTTTTATTTTCTTAGAAAATACAAAATCCTGGTGATGAATGTAGTTACTGTAGGAGGTTGTTCCTCTGAGGCAGTGGTTCTCAACCTTCTGGTCGTGAGACACAGGCAGGAGGTCACCAGATGCTTCAAGAAACTAAGGATATTTTCTGAACAATTTGAGTTCATTTTTACCATTTTTCTACAACTCCACCAAACAAATATTTTAACCTATTTTCATCCATTTTTCTTGCCATATTTTTTTTCCTTTTAATGTATTTTTGCTACATTTCTCCATTTCTGACATTTCTACATCACATTTTAATGACTTCTGCACATTTTTTCCACATTCCAGCGGACTCTACCCGGGAACGACACACATACTGTATAGATTCAGGGACACCATAGCTTTCTGCTGATCTAAGCACTTTTATAAAAAACCGTTTCCACTCCTATGAGCTTTTAACTTTTCTTTCTTTTTTCTGACTTGTGTAATTGTTTTAACAACTGTAAAGTGTTTTAGAGATTTTGAAAAGCACTTGTAAATAAAATATATTATTATTATTGATGAGACAAGTGGGATGTCTGAGTGTGAAAAGGACAGTATTAGTTCTCACTGTGAAAAGATACATTTACGAGGTCCACCATTCACTAACCAGATCCATAATTATTTTTATTAATATAATATTTTAATTACATTTACACATTTAAAGGAAGTGCACAAGATGGACAGGTTAGTGAACTGGAGTAACACCATCAGCTGAAACAGTTTGAAAAGTCAGAAATAAACAGGATTTTCAGCTTGTGTGCAGCATTAGTTTTAGCAGCATTAGTTTTAGCAGCATTAGTTTTAGCAGCATTAGTTTTAGCAGCATTAGTTTTAGCAGCATTAGCTTTAGCAGCATTAGTTTTAGCAGCATTAGTTTTAGCAGCATTAGTTTTAGCAGCATTAGTTTTAGCAGCATTAGTTTTAGCAGCATTAGCTTTAGCAGCATTAGCTTTAGCAGCATTAGTTTTAGCAGCATTAGTTTTAGCAGCATTAGTTTTAGCAGCATTAGCTTTAGCAGCATTAGCTTTAGCAGCATTAGTTTTAGCAGCATTAGCTTTTAGCAGCATTAGCTTTAGCAGCATTAGTTTTAGCAGCATTAGTTTTAGCAGCATTAGCTTTAGCAGCATTAGCTTTAGCAGCATTAGTTTTTAGCAGCATTAGTTTTAGCTGCATTAGCTTTAGCAGCATTAGTTTTAGCAGCATTAGCTTTAGCAGCATTAGCTTTAGCAGCATTAGTTTTAGCAGCATTAGCTTTAGCAGCATTAGCTTTAGCAGCATTAGCTTTAGCAGCATTAGTTTTTAGCAGCATTAGTTTTAGCTGCATTAGCTTTAGCAGCATTAGTTTTAGCAGCATTAGCTTTAGCAGCATTAGCTTTAGCATCATTAGCTTTAGCAGCATTAGCTTTAGCAGCATTAGCTTTAGCAGCAGTAGCTTTAGCAGCATTAGTTTTAGCAGCATTAGTTTTAGCAGCATTAGCTTTAGCAGCATTAGCTTTAGCAGCATTAGTTTTAGCAGCATTAGCTTTAGCAGCATTAGCTTAAGCACCATTAGCTTTAGCAGCATTAGCTTTAGCAGCATTAGCTTTAGCAGCATTAGCTTTAGCAGCATTAGTTTTAGCAGCATTAGCTTTAGCAGCATTAGCTTTAGCAGCATTAGCTTTAGCAGCATTAGCTTTAGCATCATTAGTTTTTAGCAGCATTAGTTTTAGCTGCATTAGCTTTAGCAGCATTAGTTTTAGCAGCATTAGCTTTAGCAGCATTAGCTTTAGCATCATTAGTTTTCGCAGCAGTAGCTTTAGCAGCATTAGCTTTAGCAGCAGTAGCTTTAGCAGCATTAGTTTTAGCAGCATTAGTTTTAGCAGCATTAGCTTTAGCAGCATTAGCTTTAGCAGCATTAGTTTTAGCAGCATTAGCTTTAGCACCATTAGCTTTAGCAGCATTAGCTTTAGCAGCATTAGTTTTAGCAGCATTAGCTTTAGCAGCATTAGCTTAAGCAGAATTAGCTTTAGCAGCATTAGCTTTAGCAGCATTAGCTTAAGCACCATTAGCTTTAGCAGCATTAGCTTTAGCAGCATTAGCTTTCGCAGCATTAGTTTTAGCAGCATTAGCTTTAGCAGCATTAGCTTTAGCAGCTAACTCGGTCTTTCTGCCTCGGAGACTGATGCCACGTTTACGCAAAAAATCTTTCAAGGAATCTAAATCTGTGTCAGACTCCTTCCTACACGTCAGCGATGGAGAGTTTATCACTCTGACCTTTGACCTGATGCAGAAGAACTGAACCAGACGGTGAAAAGGCTTATTTGTTTTTTATCATGTTTGAGCTCAGATGTTCTTTTATTGCATTTTAGTTTGACTATATTAATAAAGTATAGAAATACAGTTGTTTTAGATTGTGTGTTGTTTTAATAAATAATTTTTTTTTTAAAAAAGCCCATTTAAACTTCAGGACCCCAAGATTAAAAAAACACTGATTTAGTGGCTCCTGAATAGATTTATCATGTCAGATCATGCCTGGGGTGGGACTTGTTAATCTCTAGTACCCCCTGTAGTACCATCTCGTACCCCTAGGGGTACACACACCCTCATTTGAGAATCACTGATATAGACGATGGTTGCGGTCGTCGTTTGTTAGAGCAACAGATTTTGTGGCAACATTTTTGTTGCTACAAAACCAACTTTATTGCTTGTATTGGTGGATATAACGTATGAAATATATATTTAAATATGTGTGTGTGTGTGTGTGTGTGTGTCAGACAGCGGACTCCTCCTGCCCTTTCCGCTTCCTGTTGTCCTTCCTACTTCCTCCTCAGGGACGGAGGAACTCTCTCTCACTTCCTCTTCCTCCATCAATATTTCACACCTGATCTTTTCCTCTGGATTAGTTTTGTCTGCGTTTGTGTCATGAGGGACAGAAGGAAGCGTGTGAGTGGGCGTGGCTGAGGACAAGAGTCACTGATGCTGGAGGAAGTGTTTCCTCACTGATCCATGCAGGAATCAGGAAGTCACGCTCACATGAGGGTTAATGAAAAGCTGCTGACCTGGAACGCTGAGAAATCACACAAATACACACACACCTCACCTTATTCCTGGCAGCGCTACTTTAGTTTTAAACTATAAGTTTGAGCTACTTCCGTTTTAAATTTCACTCACATAAAACTCTGACCACATGTCGTCACACAAAACATTTATTAAACATTTGTGCAGCTTAAACCTGAAATAAACCAAACTTTATGTCATATAAACTTATGAAACCATGAATGACTTTGAAAGAACAGAACCTATTACTGCCTCTAGTGGTCAGATCAGGGATCTGCTCATTGAAAAATAAGAATTAAATTCAATAATTCAGACCAAAGATAACACTGTTGCTGCAGAAAAAGCAGGAAGGAAGGAACACAGCAGATAATTGATCAGTGAATGACTGAATTAGGTTTAGTCCTCAGATCTGATCCACTTCATAACCAGGTCTAGTTAAGTTAGGTTACCATGGTGATTTAACCTAGTAAGAAGTTATCCGACGTTGTAGTCCAGCACACACTGAATAAATCCAGGAAGTTAGAGAAAGAGGAAATCTAGCTTCATAGTACAGGACCTTTATGTTGTATACTTATTTGTTTATGTTCATCATTAATTTATCGATGACCCCGTTAATAAAGAACACTTTCTGATTGTTAAATAATGGAGTTGAGAAGAATAGAAGCAGATAAACAGACTGTAGAGCAGGAACAGAGTGTTCCAGTTTCATCATAAAATTCCCTCAGATACAGGAAGTTCTCACAGAGCAAGAAGAAGGTCACAGCGTTCTTATTTCTGTTCATTTAGAGATAAAACAGACGTGAAGGACACGCAGCACTATGGTCAAGGTCACAGGTTTGAATCTCCATCAGGAAAATAATAACTGAATTATTTAGTCATTTACACAATGCTTCATGTTTTCTCTGTTAATTTTACTTTTCCTGAGGGACACATTGGATGGTCTGAGGGGCCGCATTTGGCCCCCGAGCCATGAGTTAAACACATGTGGGTTAGAGGCTCAGAGGACGAGAGAGACCAACCAATCACATGGTGTGTGTGTGTGTGTGTGTGTGTGTGTGTGTGTGTGTGTGTGTGTGTGTGTGCGTGTGTGTGTGTGCGTTCTACACCTGAGGCTGTTTGTTTACTTTCCTGTCTCACAGGAAAAAAGGGGGTGCGACCACATTTTGTGCTGGAAAAGTTTGTGTAGAGCCTTGGGAAGGGTAACAAACACTTTATTATAGGGAGAATATAAAGAGAGAGGGCAGTGATACGCCTAGGTGAGGAGGAAGGGAACAGGGAAGACAGAGTCAGGGTAGGACAATGTAAAGGGTGGGAAGAGTTGATTATTGTAAAGTGAGAGTGAGAAGTGTAGTTGTAGTTGTGTATATTGTGTTTATTATGTTGTGTAATCAATCCAGTCTGGTGACCAGTGTGAAGCTTAGGTATAATGATGGTGGACAGAGGGAAGGAGTGAGTGGTCAAACCTAAAACAGGTATTTAGGATCAACGTGTCTAAAGTTAAGCCCAGTTTTATCTACAGTCTAAGACATGTCAGTGTATCATAGACCAGTGTATGTGTAAGAACCTCTACTGTAAACACAAGCACTGCCCTGGACCCAAAGATGTAGCCAGGCCAGCAGAAAGAGCGGGGGCCAGGGAGCCCCAGGCCCCCCCCCATGGCCGAGCAGCCCTCCAGACGCCCCCAAGATCCCAAGCTGAGAGGCAGCCACCGCCCCCCATATACACACCCGAGAAAGCCCCAAATAGCTGAGGACCCTGCGCACATTGTAGAGCTAATGTTTGAGGGTTAAACACTGATAAACTGAATGTGGTGAACTTTAAAACAAACAGATGATTTAAATGGTTTAGATGGTGAAAGAAAACCAGGAACAGCATGAGGAGAACATGCAAACTCCACACAGAACGTCCACTTAGACAGTTAAAGTAGAACATTGTGAGGGAGACGTGCTGAATCACTGAAATATGAATGAATGAATGTGTTCTGGTGAACATATTATACTTTATTATACTTGACTCAGTATTCCTCATGTGTTCAGTCTGGTTGTGTAACGGGGGGGGGGGGGGGGGGGGGGGTCACAGTGTCTGAACTTTGTTTGATTGACGTCGGGTTTTGTTTGAGAACAAAAGTCAATTCAGATTCTACAAAGAAGCTCATCATCATCACACTGACAACATGTCAACGTGGTAGAGAGAGACGCCTGTAGGGAGAGAGAGAGAGAGTGCACAGTGAGCAGTGTGTGGACGTGTACTCAGGGCCGACACACACACACACACACACCACTCTAGGCTAATATCTGTGATGCTGTCCCTCTATTAGCATCGTCTCATGATAGCATCACCACAAACACCAACATATCAGATAAATAAAACAACACATTGATGACAATAAGCCACACAATGGAAAGCAGAGCTAATAAATGTTCAACAATTATGCTGCATTTTACACATTTATATTATGTAAATTGTAGTGATGCACAAAAACACTTTTATCACGTAAACTACTCAGCTGCAACTGGAAATTGTGTCAAACACCGCGATCAGCGCACGCTTGTCTGGAAACAATCCAACATGTCACGCCTCCAAAGAATGAAACTACTGATCAGAAAAATAAACGTTATAAATATTATCACTTCAATGTTGGAATAAATGCAACACTAGTCATACTCAATGTCCCATGATGCAATAGGAACTGAATGTAAAATGGTCTGAGGACAGTGTGTGCAGAAGCTCTTTCATATTCCTTCCCAACATCGTCATAGTTACAATTTCTTTTTAGGGAAAAGGAAACATGAAGATGTTTCCTTTTCTCTGTATCTTTAACATTCTATGGCAACAGGAAGTCAATCATCACCTGCTCATTT